>NC_134891.1:12800568-12835568 GCF_041734735.1 Babylonia areolata | reverse complement strand
ACTACCATCCTTCCACCTGTCACCACCACCCAGCACCTTTCACCATTACCATCCTTCCACCTGTCACCACCACCCCGCACCTTTCACCACTACCATCCTTCCACATGTCACCACCACCCCGCACCTTTCACCACCACCGCCCTTCCACCTGTCACCACCACCCCGCACCTTTCACCACTACCATCCTTCCACACGTCACCACCACCCCGCACCTTTCACCACCACCGCCCTTCCACCTGTCACCACCACCCTGCACCTTTCACCACTACCACCCTTCCACCCATTGCCACCACCCAGCATCCATCACCACCCTTTCACCACTACCACCCTTCCACTGCCACCCTTCCACCCATCACCACCACCCTTCCACCCATCACCACCACCCTTCCACCCATCACCACTACCACCCTTCCACCCATCACCACTGCCACCCTTCCACCCATCACCACCACCCTTCCACCCATCACCACTGCCACCCTTCCACCCATCACCACCACCCTTCCACCCATCACCACCACCCTACACCCATCACCACCACCCTTCCACCCATCACCACCACCCTTCCACCCATCACCACTACCACCCTTCCACCCATCACCACCACCCTTCCACCCATCACCACTGCCACCCTTCCACCCATCACCACCACCCTACACCCATCACCACCACCCTTCCACCCATCACCACCACCACCCTTCCACCCATCACCACTGCCACCCTTCCACCCATCACCACTACCACCCTTCCACCCATCACCACCACCCTTCCACCCATCACCACTGCCACCCTTCCACCCATCACCACTACCACCCTTCCACCCATCACCACCACCCTTCCACCCATCACCACTGCCACCCTTCCACCCATCACCACTACCACCCTTCCACCCATCACCACCACCCTTCCACCCATCACCACTGCCACCCTTCCACCCATCACCACCACCCTTCCACCCATCACCACTACCACCCTTCCACCCATCACCACCACCCTTCCACCCATCACCACCACCCTTCCACCCATCACCACTGCCACCCTTCCACCCATCACCACTGCCACCCTTCCACCCATCACCACCACCCTACACCCATCACCACTGCCACCCTTCCACCCATCACCACTGCCACCCTTCCACCCATCACCACCACCCTACACCCATCACCACTGCCACCCTTCCACCCATCACCACTGCCACCCTTCCACCCACCACCACCGCCCACACTACACCACCACCGCCCTTCCACCCCCCCCCCCTCCCCTTAACTACCAGTCACCACTTCCCCCCCCCCCCCCCCCCCGTGACAAGTCGTCACCACTGCCCTCTAGCCCCACCCGGTGCTGCTCACCTCCTTGTAAGCCGTGCTGCCCTCCCCGAAGATAGGGAACACGGGGTAGCGGGTACGGATGTTCTCCTCCGACACGTCCACAATCTCCGGAAGGAAGACGCGGATACCCGAGGAGGAGACACGCCGCACCACCCCGTCTCGGTCCAGCACCCCTACAGAGCCCCGCGCTGTGTCCGCGGGGTTAGGGTTCACTTCTCCGCCGTTGAAGAACTCCACTGGGGTCAGCATGTAGTTGATTCTGTTGAGAGGACGTGCTGTGGTGACGTGATGGTTCGTGTGGCTTGTACGTTCAGTCTCTCTCTTCACACACACACACACACACATACACTAAATACTTACGCACGCAGGCCCGCGCGTACACACACACACACACACACACTCGCGCGCGCGCGCTCAAAATGTGTTTTTGTTTCAGTGCTGCTATGAAGGACGACGCAGAGCAGATCTGTGTCCACGCACACACACACACACACACACACACACACATACACACACACACAGAGTTGAAGACAGAGTTTGCTGAGGGAATCAGAGAAACAATGTGAAGAAGGAGGTGAGAGAGAGAGAGAGAGACAGAAAGACAGACAGAGACAGAGAAACAGAGAGAGCTGAAGAGAGAGATGCAAAGAGAAACAGAGTATAAGGTTAAAAAGGTGTGTGTGTGTGTGTGTGTGTGTGTGTGTGTGTGTGTGTGTGTGTGTGTGTACGTGTGTGTGTGTGTGTGTGTGTGTGTGTTGGTAATAGTAAGAGAGGTTTTCACAGTACGTCCGCAAGTTACATTGTCATCCACACATCCACTCCGCCAACCTAGTGCCAAACCCCATCAAGTCAGACCACAGCAGACTCTGTACACACCTCCCCACACCCACCCCCCCCCCATGACCTACTCTGTATACACCTCCCCACACCCACACCCCCCATGACCTACTCTGTACACACCTCCCCACACCCATACCCCCCATGACCTACTCTGTACACACCTCCCCACACCCACACCCCCCATGACCTACTCTGTACACACCTCCCCACACCCACACCCCCCATGACCTACTCTGTACACACCTCCCCACACCCACACCCCCCATGACCTACTCTGTACACACCTCCCCACACCCACACCCCCCATGACCTACTCTGTACACACCTCCCCACACCCACACCCCCCATGACCTACTCTGTATACACCTCCCCACACCCATACCCCCCATGACCTACTCTGTATACACCTCCCCACACTCACACACGCCATGACCTACTCTGTACACACCTCCCCACACCCATACCCCCCATGACCTACTCTGTATACACCTCCCCACACTCACACCCACACCCCCCCATGACCTACTCTGTATACACCTCCCCACACTCACACCCCCCATGACCTACTCTGTATACACCTCCCCACACTCACACCCACACCCCCCATGATCTACTCTGTATACACCTCCCCACACTCACACCCCCCATGACCTACTCTGTATACACCTCCCCACACCCATACCCCCCATGACCTACTCTGTATACACCTCCCCACACCCATACCCCCCATGACCTACTCTGTATACACCTCCCCACACCCATACCCCCCATGACCTACTCTGTATACACCTCCCCACACCCACACCCCCCATGACCTACTCTGTATACACCTCCCCACACTCACACCCCCCATGATCTACTCTGTATACACCTCCCCACACTCACACCCCCCATGACCTACTCTGTATACACCTCCCCACACCCACACCCCCCATGTCCTACTCTGTATACACCTCCCCACACTCACATCCACACCCCCCCATGACCTACTCTGTATACACCTCCCCACACCCACACCCCCATGACCTACTCTGTATACACCTCCCCACACTCACACCCACAACCCCCATGACCTACTCTGTATACACCTCCCCACACCCACACCCCCCATGACCTACTCTGTATACACCTCCCCACACCCACACACCCCCATGACCTACTCTGTATACACCTCCCCACACCCACACCCTCCATGACCTACTCTGTATACACCTCTCCACACCCACACACCCCATGACCTACTCTGTATACACCTCCCCACACCCACACCCACAACCCCCATGACCTACTCTGTATACACCTCCCCACACTCACACCCACACCCCCCATGACCTACTCTGTATACACCTCCCCACACTCACACCCCCCATGACCTACTCTGTATACACCTCCCCACACCCACACCCTCCATGACCTAGTCTGTATACACCTCCCCACACCCACACCCCCCATGACCTACTCTGTATACACCTCCCCACACCCCCCATGACCTACTCTGTATACACCTCCCCACACCCACACCCACAACCCCCATGACCTACTCTGTATACACCTCCCCACACTCACACCCACACCCCCCATGAACTACTCTGTATACACCTCCCCACACCTACACCCACACCCCCCATGACCTACTCTGTATACACCTCCCCACATGACCTACTCTGTATACACCTCCCCACACCCACACCCTCCATGACCTAGTCTGTATACACCTCCCCACACCCACACCCCCCATGACCTACTCTGTATACACCTCCCCACACTCACACCCCCCATGACCTACTCTGTATACACCTCCCCACACCCACACCCACAAACCCCATGACCTACTCTGTATACACCTCCCCACACACACCCACACCCCCCATGAACTACTCTGTATACACCTCCCCACACCTACACCCACACCCCCCATGACCTACTCTGTATACACCTCCCCACATGACCTACTCTGTATACACCTCCCCACACCTACACCCCCCATGACCTACTCTGTATACACCTCCCCACACTCACACCCACACCCCCCCATGACCTACTCAGTATACACCTCCCCACACCCACACCCCCCATGACCTACTCTGTATACACCTCCCCACACCCACACACCCCATGACCTACTCTGTATACACCTCCCCACACCCACGCCCCCCATGACCTACTCTGTATACACCTCCCCACACTCACACCCACACCCTCCTTGACCTACTCTGTATACACCTCCCCACACCCACACCCTCCATGACCTACTCTGTATACACCTCCCCACACCCACACACCCCATGACCTACTCTGTATACACCTCCCCACACCCACACCCCCCATGACCTACTCTGTATACACCTCCCCACACCCACACCCCCCCATGACCTACTCTGTATACACCTCCCCACACTCACACCCACACACCCCATGACCTACTCTGTATACACCTCCCCACGCTCACACCCACACCCTCCATGACCTACTCTGTATACACCTCCCCACACTCACACCCACACCCCCCATGACCTACTCTGTATACACCTCCCCACACTCACACCCACACCCCCCATGACCTACTCTGTATACACCTCCCCACACCCACACACCCCATGACCTACTCTGTATACACCTCCCCACACCCACACCCCCCATGACCTACTCTGTATACACCTCCCCACATTCACACCCACACCCCCCATGACCTACTCTGTATACACCTCCCCACACCCACACCCCCCCATGACCTACTCTGTATACACCTCCCCACACCCACACCCCCCCATGACCTACTCTGTATACACCTCCCCACACTCACACCCACACCCCCCCATGACCTACTCTGTATACACCTCCCCACACTCACACCCCCCATGATCTACTCTGTATACACCTCCCAACACCCCCACCCCCCATGACCTAGTCTGTATACACCTCCCCACACCCACACCCCCCCATGACCTACTCTGTATACACCTCCCCACACCCACACACCCCATGACCTACTCTGTATACACCTCCCCACACCCACACCCCCCATGACCTACTCTGTATACACCTCCCCACACCCACACCCCCCCATGACCTACTCTGTATACACCTCCCCACACTCACACCCACACACCCCATGACCTACTCTGTATACACCTCCCCACACTCACACCCACACACCCCATGACCTACTCTGTATACACCTCCCCACACCCACAACCTACTCTGTATACACCTCCCCACACCCACAACCTACTCTGTATACACCTCCCCACGCTCACACCCACACACCCCATGACCTACTCTGTATACACCTCCCCACACCCACAACCTACTCTGTATACACCTCCCCACACTCACACCCACAACCCCCATGACCTACTCTGTATACACCTCCCCACGCTCACACCCACACACCCCATGACCTACTCTGTATACACCTCCCCACACCCACACCCCCCATGACCTACTCTGTATACACCTCCCCACACTCACACCCACACCCCCCATGACCTACTCTGTATACACCTCCCCACACCCACACCCCCCCATGACATACTCTGTATACACCTCCCCACACTCACACCTACACCCCCCATGACCTACTCTGTATACACCTCCCCACACTCACACCCACACACCCCATGACCTACTCTGTATACACCTCCCCACACTCACACCCATACCCCCCATGACCTACTCTGTATACACCTCCCCACACCCACACCCCCCCATGACCTACTCTGTATACACCTCCCCACACTCACACCCACACCCCCCCATGACCTACTCTGTATACACCTCCCCACACTCACACCCCCCATGATCTACTCTGTATACACCTCCCCACACTCACACCCACACCCCCCATGACCTAGTCTGTATACACCTCCCCACACCCACACCCCCCCATGACCTACTCTGTATACACCTCCCCACACCCACACCCCCCATGACCTAGTCTCTATACACCTCCCCACACCCACACCCCCCATGACCTAGTCTGTATACACCTCCCCACACCCACACCCCCCCATGACCTACTCTGTATACACCTCCCCACACTCACACCGACACACTCCATGACCTACTCGTTGGTGCCGTTCAGAGCAGTGTCCTCAGTGAATCCACCCGTCCTGCCGTCTGCCGTCACTGTGGCGGCCAGCTCACTCCTGCGGTGTCCCTTGTACTCTATGTCATAGGGGTTCCAGCTGTTGAGTGGGGTCAGCCACACCACCTGGACATCACCCACAGTAACTGTCTTAACCGTCATCCGTATGGTCCATCTCAACATCACCCACAGTAACCGTCATCCGTATGGTCCATCTCAACATCACCCACAATAACCGTCATCCGTATGGTCCATCTCAACATCACCCACAGTAACTGTCCTGTCATCCATATGGTCCATCTCAACATCACCCACAATAACCGTCATCCATATGGTCCATCTCAACATCACCCACAGTAACCGTCATCCATATGGTCCATCTCAACATCAACCACAGTAACTGTCCTGTCATCCATATGGTCCATCTCAACATCACCCACAATAACCGTCATCCATATGGTCCATCTCAACATCACCCACAATAACCGTCATCCGTATGGTCCATCTCAACATCACCCACAGTAACCGTCATCCGTATGGTCCATCTCAACATCACCCACAATAACCGTCATCCGTATGGTCCATCTCAACATCACCCACAGTAACTGTCCTGTCATCCATATGGTCCATCTCAACATCACCCACAATAACCGTCATCCGTATGGTCCATCTCAACATCACCCACAGTAACCGTCATCCATATGGTCCATCTCAACATCACCCACAGTAACTGTCCTGTCATCCATATGGTCCATCTCAACATCAACCACAATAACCGTCATCCATATGGTCCATCTCAACATCAACCACAATAACCGTCATCCATATGGTCCATCTCAACATCACCCACAATAACCGTCATCCATATGGTCCATCTCAACATCAACCACAATAACCGTCATCCATATGGTCCATCTCAACATCACCCACAGTAACCGTCATCCATATGGTCCATCTCAACATCACCCACAGTAACCGTCATCCATATGGTCCATCTCAACATCACCCACAGTAACCGTCATCCATATGGTCTATCTCAACATCACCCACAGTAACCGTCATCCATATGGTCCATCTCAACATCACCCACAGTAACCGTCATCCATATGGTCCATCTCAACATCACCCACAGTAACCGTCATCCATATGGTCTATCTCAACATCACCCACAGTAACCGTCATCCATATGGTCCATCTCAACATCACCCACAGTAACCGTCATCCATATGGTCCATCTCAACATCACCCACAGTAACCGTCATCCATATGGTCCATCTCAACATCACCCACAGTAACCGTCATCCGTATGGTCCATCTCAACATCACCCACAGTAACCGTCATCCATATGGTCCATCTCAACATCACCCACAGTAACCGTCATCCATATGGTCCATCTCAACATCACCCACAGTAACTGTCCTGTCATCCATATGACCATCTCAACATCACCCACAGTAACCGTCATCCATATGGTCCATCTCAACATCACCCACAGTAACCGTCATCCATATGGTCCATCTCAACATCACCCACAGTAACCGTCATCCGTATGGTCCATCTCAACATCACCCACAGTAACCGTCATCCGTATGGTCCATCTCAACATCACCCACAGTAACCGTCATCCATATGGTCCATCTCAACATCACCCACAGTAACCGTCATCCATATGGTCCATCTCAACATCACCCACAGTAACCGTCATCCGTATGGTCCATCTCAACATCACCCACAGTAACCGTCATCCATATGGTCCATCTCAACATCACCCACAGTAACCGTCATCCATATGGTCCATCTCAACATCACCCACAGTAACCGTCATCCGTATGGTCCATCTCAACATCACCCACAGTAACCGTCATCCATATGGTCCATCTCAACATCACCCACAGTAACCGTCATCCATATGGACCATCTCAACATCACCCACAGTAACCGTCATCCATATAAAGCGCTGACATGACAGCCATAACACCGCTGCCGTCACGTCTAGAACTCCAGCCACCGTTACGCATCACTTGCTATCAAAATCAGATTTATCTCCCCAAGAAAACTCCCGTTATTTGGGGATGGTTAAAACAAAGCAAATACAATGAAAAGTCAGTTCTGTTCCCGGTTTCAGGGGACAGATCACACCAGGAAGGTCATCAATTCTTTTTATTGGATTACCAGCAATATTCTTATGCTCATTGTAATCTTGAAAAAAACAACACCATTACAGAGAGGTGTTAATTTCACACACACACACACACACACACACACACACACACACACACACACACGACCCATTCACTACACAGACCTCTGCTCCACCACCCAGTCCGCACCACCACCCTCACACACCTCCAGCGGCACGGCATAGCTGACACGTTTGCGGTGTGTCTGGCAGTTGTCCTTGCTTTCACAGATCTCCACTTCCATGGGCACCACCTTTTCCTGGGTGGTCTGCGCCACGAACAGGTTGCGGTCAGCAAAGCCCCTGTGGTTGATGGACACGCCCATGGCGTCCGCCTGCACCAATCATGTCATTATACTCTTAGTAATATGTCTGAAAGACACGCCCATAGGGTCCACTGCACCAGTCATATTATCATATCATCAGTTATAAAGGTTGAAAGACATGCCCATATGGTCCACTGCACCAGTCATATTATCATATCATCAGTTATAAAGGTTGAAAGACATGCCCATATGGTCCACTGCACCAGTCATATTATCATATCATCAGTTATAAAGGTTGAAAGACACGCACCAGTCATATCACCCATAGGGTCCACTGCACCAATCGCATCATCATACCATCAGTCATAAAGATTCAAAGACATGCACATAGGGTCCGCTGCACCAGTCATATCATTATACCGTCAGTCGTAAAGATTGAAAGACACGCCCATACGGCCCACTGCACCAATCATATCACTACACCGTCTGTCATAAAGGTTCAACGGCACACCCATAGAGTCCACTGCACCAATCATATCATTATACCGTCAGTCATAAAGGTTGAAAGACATGCCCGTAGGGTCCACTGCACCAGTCATATCACTATACCGTCAGTCATAAAAGTTGAAAGACACGCCCATAGAGTCCACTGCACCAATCATACCATTATACCAACAGTCATAAAGGTTGAAAGACACGCCCATAGGGTCCATTGCACCAATCATACATAATGTTCCTCGTGAAGGTTGATGGACACGCCCATAAGGTCCACTGCATCAATCATATATGTTTGTCGTGAAGGTTGAGGGACATGCCCATAAGGTCCACTGCACCAATCATACATAATGTTTCTCATTAAGGTTGATGGATATGCCTATGGCGTCCATCTGCACTGACTCACCTGGTCCCTTCTGCAAAAGTGTCAGGAGTATTGAGGGTCTGTGCTGTGCACATGACACCAAACCCAGCTTACTAAAGAAAAACATCAAGAAAATCAAATAAAGTAAAAACCACAATATAAAAGAAAAGAAAAATAGAACAAATAAAAAATGTATTTGTCAAAATAAAACATGTGACAATAAAAGTGACATAAAATGAAATAAAACAAAATGGAAATGAGATAAATGCAATGAAATGAAACAACAAAATACAACAAAAGAAAGCCATGTAAAACAAAAACAACAAAATAAGCTGTATATATATATATATATATATATATATATATATATATATATATATATATATATATATATATATATATATATATACAAATAGGCAAGTAAATCTAATTGGAGACGGAAAATAAAACCAGACGAGAGAGTGGGGCCATGTTGGAGATACGCTTTCCACAGCACAGTAAGTCCAGATACGATCAAAACCACCATCCAGACAACATAATAGGATACGACTGCACTGGACAACACTATACAATACAATATGAATAAAGACAACTGAACGCCAAAGTTAAATGCGTGCATGCATGTGTGTGTAACATAAGTGGAAAAGAGACAGCGAGAGAGAGAGACAGCGAGAGGGAGACAGAGACAGATAGACGCATATCGATACAGACAGTGTGGAGTGACAGAGATATACAGTCTGGGACAGAGATAGAGACGGAGACAGCCAGGAAGAGACAGACAGAGACAGACCATCCACACAAGTGATTACCATGCCTATCTTGTACCAGCGGTGGTAGTAAGCAGCATTGAGGACCTTGCTGCTGTCCAGGTGGTTATACTTGGTGCGGCCCAGAGCAGAGTCCTCGATGTTGCCCATGTAGTTGTCCTTGCCGGGCACCTGTGCCATCAACTTGTCCAGTAGCGTGACGCCTGCACGTGCACACCCTTCAGTCAGCAAGGACGTAAAGAGATAGCATATGTCACCGTTACCATGGATACGAATGAGCATCTGACACCATTGTGAAAGGAACATTTGACACAGTTGTTGAGCTGTTTTTTCCATTGGGAACAGTGTCAGTATGTAATATTTGGATCACTTCTCACTGCACCCCAGCAAGGCCAGAGTCACAATTCATGATGAAGAAACTGCAGCAAATTTCTTGAAGGTCATTCGTTGCCCCCCCCGCCCCCCCATCCCCACCACCCCCTTCCTCCCCACACCTCCCTCCCCCTCCTCTCTCTCTCTCTCTCCTGTCTTGCAGACCCCCTCACCCTGTGTGTCTGCCCGGTCGTCGTCATGATCTGTGATGAAGAAGCGAGCTGCACGTGTCTTGAGGAAGTCGTCCATGGTCCTGCTCAGCCTGAGCCTGGAGCTGAGGTCGTCCACAGGCTTCAGGTGCTGCACGTCCAGCAGGCTGCCCTGGACAGGGTGACACAGGATCCGGTAGTTCCACTGGGCCAGCACGGGCACCCCCTCCGTGATGTTGAAAATGGCTGTCATCATTGATTAAAAAAAAACACACCCACAAATGCATAAGCATACACAAGAAAACCAACCAGTGACTGTATATTTATTGTTTAGCATAACCAGAAAATCACTTTTGTTTACTTTCTCTGAAAAGGAAAAAAACAACAAAAAACCATCTTTGCTTCGCAATAAAATGCTCATCACGATTCACACCCTACATGTGCATGACAGGGCTAATCGACGCTGAAACTCAAAACAAAGTCAGTGACATCACTTCCTTAGCGAGATCCTTACACGCTGAACCAAAGCTCAGACACCTATCATGCAACATATACCTCAGTCACAGAGATATCAACGTGAACCTAAGACAAACAGAAAGACCAATTGAAAGGGTTAAAGCATGTGGGCCGATCCATATGCACTTAAGGGGGGTGGATGTGAGGGGTGGGTGGTCGGGGGGTGGGGGGGACGGATGGGGGGGGGGCAGTACGCTGGTCAGGCTGTGGGGTCAGAGAGGTGAGAGGTGACTGACCGGTGGGGAGGAAGGCGAAGTTCTCAGCCTGGTCCTTGTCCCCAGTGTAGGCCGTGAAGCGGACCTTCTCCTGCAGGTCGAACCAGCTGGCGGCGTCCAGGTGATGGCGAGTGCTCTCGAAAGGCTCGTCAATCTTCTCGTTGTTCGTCCACGCCCCTTCCAGGTAGCACAGCAAAGGCCTGCACACAGACAGGACGTGTGGGTTAATGGCGGCTTGTTGGCTAGTCCTTTCCTTCCTGGCTGCTGTGTGTTGATTCACTGACCGAACTGATGCCACATGTCTCTTGTCTTGTCATGTTCTAACCACAGCCACCCAAAGTTATTGCTGACCTGAACTGACATCAAGGAAAGTAACGTCGACGGCCACTGTTGAAAAAGTCATGCTCCTCCTGTCCCAGTCAATGACTTTCCACATTGCATAATTATTCCCCTTCCACTGAAAGGAAAGATGACAGCTTCCTCTCTTCTTGAATGTCTTCATTTACAAGCCTAGATCCTTCAAAATATACTTCATCCATATTTTGCACTTGAATTACGGTTGACAGCTATTATCTGAGCAATATATTGTTCTTCCAGAGCTTAACAACCTATCATCTGAGCAATATATTGTTCTTCAAGATGTTAACGTAAATCCCACATTTCACTTATGCTCACTAGCGACTATCTGCTCGCTTTAATTAAGTAGTGGGCGATATCCACCATGTCCTCACCTGAATTTGAAAAAAAATCCACCTTCTACTCAGTGGAAAGAGTACAGTGGTGACTCACGTGAAGTACGGGCGGTAGTCCCTTTGAGAGAAGTCCTGGTCCTGCCAGGCTCTGAACCAGGCCCTCATCTCCCGGATCTGCTCCACCACGCCACCCGCGTTCAGCACGGCGGGGGGCACGTGGGGCAGGGGGATGGGCTCTGTGGCATGGTAGTCCTCCTTGCTGGTGGACGGCATGTACAACTGCGTTGGGCGGGGGGGGGCGGGGGGGGGGAACAAAGTTATCAAGATGGGCAGAATGCGAGAGAAAAAAAACACCTTTCCCAACACTTCCAACAACAACAACAACACACACACACACACGCGCGCGCGCGCGCACGCATACACACACAGAGACGAAGGTACACTGTCATGTATCGCGGGACACCAGTGGTGTCAAGCGATACATGCTCGCAAAATGTTTAGTTGGAGCTGAAGGCAACCATTCTGGTTCCACGAAATTGAACTTCCTTTTCATGAAATGTGAACATGTTCACGGGTTAAAAAAGAAAACACGTGATTTTTGTGAGTTCACGTGTTATTCTCGTGGCTGTTTCTGTTAACTAATGGGAGTCTGATTCGCGCTACTTCAGTTTGAAAGGAGAGAGAGCCAGTCTTAAAACAGAAGATGAAGATGGAAGAGAAAAATAAGTGGAAGTACAAGAAAAAAAGAAGACTGAGAAGACCAAGAAGAAGACCGGGAAGAAGACGGCGACGGTGCAGGAAGAAAACGGGAAAGAAGTTGTAGATGTAAAGTGAGAAGAAGACAGAGAATGATTATTCAAAAGTAGAAAATGGAGAGGAATAAGACGGAGAAAAGAAAGAAGACGAAAAAGAAGACGGAGAAGCAGGAGGAGAAGAAGACGGAACATAGAAGAGAAGGCGACGGAGAAGAGGAGGAAGACGGAGAAGGAAGACGGAGAAGAGGAGGAAGACGGAGAAGAGGAGGAAGACGGAGAAGGAAGACGGAGAAGGAAGACGGAGAAGAGGAGGAAGACGGAGAAGAGGAGGAAGACGGAGAAGGAAGACGGAGAAGAGGAGGAAGACGGAGGAGGAAGACGGAGAAGAGGAGGAAGACGGAGGAGGAAGACGGAGAAGAGGAGGAAGACGGAGAAGAGGAGGAAGACGGAGAAGAGGAGGGAGACGGAGAAGAGGAGGAAGACGGAGAAGAGGAGGAAGACGGAGAAGAGGAGGGAGACGGAGAAGAGGAGGAAGACGGAGAAGAGGAGGGAGACGGAGAAGAGGAGGGAGACGGAGAAGGAAGAGGCCGGAGACTGACGAAGAAGGCGGAGGAGATTTAGAAGAGAAGCAGGAGAGAACTGGGAGAGAGAGAGAGAGAAGCAGAAGAAGAGAAAGAAGAGTAAGAATTATTTTTTGTTGTATATGGGCACCGGAATTGATTTATGGATGTGTGTGTAAAAAAAATAGATAATAATAAAAAGCAGGCTTTTTTAATTGATTAGTTAAGAATTGTCACTGCAGTGGTCTGCTGTTTATTGTGAATGAGATGGAGTAGATGTCGTTGTGCGAACGGAGGCGTGACAGTGCGGATGATTGGTGAGAAGGGAAAGAATATGTCGTGCGCATGTGGTACGTTACATACACCATTAAAGCTGTATATATATGATATATATATGAAAACATCGACGAGAAACAAAACAAAACATAAACGAACAAATGAATAAATGATAAATAAATAGACTAATATATACCATACCAATACAAACACCACAAAACAATTAGATAAGTAAACGTAGACAACTAAGTATCTATATCAATCAAAACTACAAAACAAAACAAAACAACCAAAATGAATTGAAACTGATTAATAAGCAAGTAAACGAATAACGAAATGAGTAAAGGAACATATTGACAAGTGGACAAGCAGGTGAATGTACCCCATAGTCGTTGTGCCGCGTCCTGAAGTGCACTCCGTTCAGCACGGCCTCAATCTCCCCCATGCCGCACGTGCGGATGTTGTCCGTGTGGTCATGGATGGCGGCCGCCGAATGAGTGGCGTGCGTGGCAGTGTAGTAGGCACGTGTCCCGTCCGCGCTGGCACGCACCTGCATGGGCCATCACCATGACGTCATTCTTGTGACGTCACTTTTCATTCACTGTGAGTTTGGGCCAGTCAAGTCTCATTTAATTCGTGTGTCAAAGTCTGATGGTCTTCGGGGGAAAAACAACAACATTAGCACCATACTAGCAAGCGTGAAAAAGGAGGATGACATCGAAGCAAGTATACCTATCTCCCAGCATCATGAAATAATTTGAACGGTTTCTTGCATATATATATATATATATATATATATATATATATATATATATATATATATATATACACGTACATGCACACACACTACATACAATATCCCTCATCCTATTATGTACACACACACACACACACACACACACACACACACATATATATATATATATATACATATACGCACGCACACATATACATACAGGCACATCAAGTAACCACCTGGAAAACTGACCGTTGAACGAAGTAGTTATATGGCTAACCAACCAACCTGTTTCAATCCAGAATCACCGTCTGACCGTCTGGCCTCTTCCTGTGAGAACTGCTGCAGAATGGTCTGACGTATCAGAGAATGCGAGGCCATCTCCAGACTCTCCAAGCGACTGATGACGTCATCTTCCCACGCGCTTCTGACGTCAGTGATCGATGACGCAACCAACAGTGCCAGCACGGTCCACAGCGAAGCCTGCATGACAACGAAGTAAGATCGTGGTGACAAGAACACTCTGTAAGTCTAAAACATCTTAGTCACATTAACGCTGTCGGGAACGAAACGCAAAGGATGTGGTCCATGTGCTGTGCAGCATCCGTTGGCTTCTTCAGTTCAACGCTCTGAACACCTGTTGACAGAGTTAACTGCTGAAATGTCGCCTCCAGTGACAATCAGCACATTGTCGACGAATCAGCGGTTAATTAGTAAACGCCAGATTGAGCCGTTTGTTTTAATGTGTATTGATGATGCTGAAGACGAAATGAAGTCAAGAAATAAGATAGAAGTAAGAAAGAAAGGAATGAAGAAGCATGGAATGAAAGAAAGAAGAAAAGAAAGCAATTAAAAAAAAAGAAATTGAGGAAGGAAGTAGGGAAAGAAAGAAAGAAGAAATAAAGGGAAATCAAGCAAGAAAAGAGACAGAAGAAAAGAGGAGTTAAAAACGAAATGAGGGGAAGGAAGAAATGAATGAATCAACAAAAGAAAGAAAGAACGATATAAAAGATTGAAAAGATACAAGAAAGTAAGAAAGAATATGTATTTTTGTGTTTGTGTACAAAAGCTTACTGTGGTCAGCCCTATGTACCCCTAGGTATATGTTCTTCCAAACTGTCTCTTAGCCAGGTCTAAGTTCAACCAAGCCTATATCCATTCAGGTATTTGTTCCCCTAAGTCTATGTTCCCCAAAGTTTATGTTTTCTGGTAAGTCCAATAAAACGTTCATATAATACGAGGAGGAACATATCCAAAACACAACCCACCATGACGTGTTGCCTCGTCCACACAACTCACACAACTGACACCCAACAAAGCTCAGGAAATTCACACTGACTTTCAAAAAACCCAGAGACTCACACTTTTTATACGAGTCATCTATGTGATTGACAGCTCACTCCTTATTTGGACTGTCATGAATATTCATCATCACCCACACCCACGCGCATCAGCTTCGACGTCACAGAATCTCCGAGTGTTGAAAATAAAGCGTGAAATGACCAAAATTGGCGGAGGGACGGGCAGTGACAATATCCCTTGTCCTGAGTGGTCCGCCTTGAACTGGCCGTGTTATCTCCGTCCTTTGTTGAACGTGCCCCTGTCACAGCAGCTGCTGCGGCATGTCAGTGATGGACGAACACGGTGGGTCCCCTCTGCTGTAGAAGAAAAGGACACACGTTTATCACAACTAGGGGGTTGTTACAACTGCGCTGAAGGAAAACAAAGTAAGCGGCACGATCTCACCTCGCGGTCAGTGGTGCGTGCTAAAGAGAGGGGGTGATACACTTAATGACACTATTGTCCAGCCCTCGGTTGATCAGATACTACTACTGAAAAGGGGATTATTTACATATATAGACAGTCAAGGTGATCTGATCGCCTTTCCATCACAACTATAATTAGCTGCTAATTAGCTTTGAATCTTTTCTCTGACGATGGGTTCGTGTTTCTTTCTCTACATGTTATTCTCTGATTTTCCTCATTTTTCATCGAAGTAGGTATATTTTGTTTTGTTTTTATGGTAGTTATCTAATCATTAAACATTTTGAAAAATAGTCCCTATCCCACCAGTGATTTTTATCTGGAAAAGACAATTTTTCGAAATTTTACTGCTCTGTTTGTTGTTGTGTCCAATAAAAAGCCTTATTTTACCACAACAACACAAACAGAAGCAAACGAGTACTGCTGTTACACGTGGTGAAACAAAAACACAACCTCGACAACAGCTGCTCGAGCGCTTCCCCACAGACTGCTCAGTATACAGAGAATAAACCCACAGACAGCCCCCCAAAAGAAAGCTCTAAGTCCGTTCATATACCCTTCATTTGACACAGCAACACAATACATGCATGATACAAAATGTGAAACACTCCCAGCATTCACTGTTGGTCTGCTTCGTGCGACATGGAATTTTTAGTTTGTGTCAACGTGTCAGAGCATGCGGACTGATAAAAAAACCGCTGCATCGCATCTGCACATTTACCCACAAACACACACACACACACACACACACAGAGGCAAAGACAAGAGACAGGGAGACAGAGAAAACATACGAAAGTAATCATCCTTTTTGTTTTATCCGATTTCATGTTTCCAGCACTCCCCTGATCTGAACTCATTGTATTCAGTTTTGATTGTTTTCAATCTGCAGGGAGCAGGGCGAGGTGTTGGCAATGTTTGGCGGATGTTACACACTGTCATCAAGTTGAGCAGAAGGAAGGCTGATGACCACAGATCGGAACGGACAGGCGTTCAGCCCAGATTCCACTACGATACCTTCCTGGTCACTCAGCTGCGTCAGATCGTTAATTAAGATGGAGACGCCACTGACGATCTCGAAGACTGAAGAAGAGAACCTAATTTGTTTATGCATGAAGGTGTGGCATGTGTGGGGACGGAGAAGTCCACCTGTGTCCGCTGGCCGGCAATATCGGTAGGGGCCAGCGCAG
The DNA here is from genome assembly GCF_041734735.1 of Babylonia areolata. NCBI lineage: Eukaryota > Metazoa > Mollusca > Gastropoda > Neogastropoda > Buccinidae > Babylonia > Babylonia areolata. The sequence continues at coordinate 12,818,022 of NC_134891.1, read as the reverse complement.
TCAGCAAGTAGTTGGCCTTCCGACTGGCACGGCGATTGGTGGTCAGTGTCGGCAGTGGAGAAACACAGAGCTGGACAGGACAGGACAGGGAGATTCCACAGAACCACAATGGTGGGTTGTGAATGCAGACTGGTGTTCTCTCTCTCTCTCTGTTTGTGCTTGTCCTTTGTGCTCTGAAATTAGAGACAAATAGACTATCTGGACTATTGTTGCATACGATGTCTACTACAATTGCTAAAACTTAATGTGACAACATACTTAAAACAAGGAAGGAAACTACGAATCTATATCTTTTATGCAATGAAAATACGAAACAGTTTCATTGATAGTGTAGCAACAGTAATGCCCTCTCTCAGTTGTGAAAATTAACTGAAAATCTGTAGAAAGTTTTGGAAAATTAACGTTCTTTCATGCATGGCTTGTTAATGTTTTCGTTTTCCTCAATGGGCAGTTTACATTGTTCTTTTTGTTTCTGTGGGCCAGAGGGCTAAGGAATGTAAATTTGTTCCTATTCTCTCTCTCTCTTTTATTTATTTGTTTATAATTGTATCCATTATTTGTTATCTTTTAGTTCTTCCTTTATACATACATTATATATTGTTTGTTTTTCTTTCTTTCTTTTTCTTCCTCTTCTCTCTCTCTCTCTCTCTCTCTCTCTCTCTCTCTCTCCTCTCTCTCTCTCTCTCTCTAATACATAGTACAGTATACACTATTTCTACCCGTTCTAAATTTTCCTTTGCTTGTATTACAAAGTGTGAACAATTGTTATGCTAATCCATCATGTGATAGCTACAAATGATGACAACGATGATGACGGCAATTACAACCAACACACTGGGAAGGTATATGATAACTAACAAAGCAATCAACTAAACTAATTAACTAAGGAACTAGCCAGTCAACATACCAGCTAACGAACTAACTAGATACTTAATGCACTGTATTCTGATATGTTGTTGCTGTCATCACACTACTATCGTTTGATATCAATTGTGAAGGAAGTGTGCGTGTTTGTGCCAATGGAATAGAACAGAACAGAACTGAGGTTGTATTGTCGAGAAACCTAAAAGTTTATAGGACACTAAGCACACAATGCACATAAACAAATAAAATGATAGTGATTGTCGTGAGAGAGAGAGAGAGAGAGAGAGAGAGAGAGAGAGAGAACTGTTCAATGTCATTAGCTGAAAAGCTCTGGTTACATAGTAGGTATTAATCAGAACAAAAAGGGTGCAAAATAGATAAATTGGAACAGAAAGAAAATAAATTAAAAACGAAAAAGATAAAGGAAAAACAGAATTGAAACAACATAAACTAATAAGAGATTTGCGACACTTTGGCACATTGTCATTAGCTTAAATGTACATGTGACAGGGGGTAATTTGCCTTTTTTCAGTCGTTCGTCTCCAAGGTTTAGACAGTACACAGAAAACAAAGTACAGTTTCAGTTTCAGTTTCAGTAGCTCAAGGAGGCGTCACTGCGTTCGGACAAATCCATATACGCTACACCACATCTGCCAAGCAGATGCCTGACCAGCAGCTTAACCCAACGCGCTTAGTCAGGCCTTGAGGGGAAAAAAAAAAATATATATATATATATAAGCGTACATACATAAATAAATAAATAATAATTATGATATAAAAAAAAAAGATAGTAGTAATGAAAATAATGATAAAATAATAATAATAATAAATAAATAAATAAGACAACAATGATGATAAATAAGCAAATAAATATAAAACATGAAGACACACATTCACACATACACCCACACATGCATAACAGATATGCCCCAAAAACGCAGTTTCACAGATATGAAAGCACAGTCAAATATATATAAACGTACATGAGCTCCAACACACACACACACACACACACACACACACCACAAATTTCCCTGCACCTCCTCTACCCCCTCCTCCACACACTCATTTCTAGTCTATGTATCGCAGCTTCCACGGCACACACACACACACACACACACACACACACACACACACACACACACACACACACACACACACACACACAAACACGCAAACGCACACACACACACACTCACACACACAGATGAACACTTACTTGTACAAGCACACACACACGCGCCCATATCTCCCACCCCCAACCCCACACACATATATACAAAGATATGTATATAATATATACGTTCCAATATCCTGATGCTCCCACAGTGTAGGCATGCATACACTCACATACCTCATCCTCTATCTCACCTCCTCCCTGCACCCCCACCTCCCCCTCACACACACACACACACACACACAACACACACACACACACACACACACACACACACACACACACACACACACACACACACATGCACAGAACTCTCCTGACACTTGTGTACACTTACACTCTCACGCATGCACAAACGCACTCAAAAACACAGACCCACACATACACACAAACACACACATACACACACGCACAGAGGCTGCCACTGATTGGCCGCAAGAGGGATGGGAAATGATCTCTGATGCCAAGAACGTGGCGTCTAGTGTGTTGCTCAGTCTATTGTATTTGGAAAAGCCCACAGAGACTGTTCCGTTTTGAAGAAATTTGCGCAATGTTGGTTTAAACCAACAAAGTACAGATAAATCATAATATATATATATATATATATATATATATATATATATATATATATATTTACGCATGTAACATCGATACACATCATAACAATACGAACACATTAAATAATTACAATGTCGAGATTGACCATCCAAATGTAGCCCTTCCTTTTTTTTAATCTGTGCTTTTTTCTCATAGAACCCATACTAATTATTAATTGACTAATGAGTATTTGGACCGATGATGGACGTTTTCCGTATATTTATTGCCTCAGATACATATTTTGCAAGTGAAAGTATATCTTCATTTTCTGTCATTAGTATGCCGAACAAATCTTTTCTCTGCGCTGGAGCTGTATTGAAAACGGTGCAGGTTTTTTTCGTAATTCATCGTATCTTTTGCAGTTAAATATTAAATGATTTTCATCTTCTGGGCTTTCGCCACACATTGGGCAAGGAGATGTTGCTACGCCTGAATCGAACCATCTTCTGTTGGCATTAAGTCCAAGTGCTCTCAATCTGAGCTTCTCAAAGCAGATTTTATGCCATTTATTTGTTATAATCTTAATATACTTATCTGTTTGAAATATTGATTTAAATGAATAAACCATTTATACCTATCATTGCTCTCTATTTCTCCGTGCCAATTTTGTTTGTAACATGCTATAAGTCTGTCTTTAAATTCCGATACAAAGCCGCTTTCGTGCCCTACTCCTTGGCACATCCAAACAAGACCGAATCCATGTTCCGTTAGTGTTTTCTTGATGTGGAATACCCAGTTCTGTTTGTCCTTCTCCTCTTCAGTAGCAGCATCTCGTATGCTTGTCTACACAATCGTGATGTTGGCAGTCTTGTTAGTTTGAGCGAATATTTTATGCATTTTACAATTGATCTAATATGCAATGGGTACCTGCCGGTTTCGCCATACATTATAGTGTTTGATGAGTGTAATAGGACACCAAAAAATCGCTTCATTACAAATGTATGTACCTTTTCCATTTGGTTATTCGGCATGAGTCCCCATATTTCCGCTCAATAGTTAAAGGCTGATTCAATTTGTATGTCGAAAAGTTTCCAAAAAAAGCTGTGCCTCAGTCGAACGCAGTCTCTTGAGTGATTTTATAATTTGGATTACGCCTTTTTTCCCTTTTCTTGAGAGAGAGAGAGAGAGGGAGAGAGAGAGAGAGAGAGAGAGAGAGAGAGAGAGAGAGAGAGAGAGAGCTCACACACACACACACACACACACACATGCACACGCACACACACACACACACACACACGCTCTCTCTCTCTCTCTCTCCCTCCCTCCCTCTCTTTACCCACCCCTCACCCTCATTACCCTTTTCATAACACCTTCCATTTCACTCATCCATCCACCCTTTTTTTTCTTTTTTTTTTTCTTTTTTTTTTTACTGTCCGACACACCGGCACAGCTGGGCCGAGTGGTGTGGTGGGTGCTGATGGCGGTGGCGGGCCGAGTGGGGGGTCAAGTCTCCCAGGCCACCAAGGACGCCATTGACGCGCGGCTGGAGACTCTGGAGACGTCCCTGTACACTGCAGCCAGACAGTTGATGCTGCAGAGGCTGGCCTTTGAAGAGGGCACCAGGAGTGATGGCGACTCCGGCGTCAAGCAGGTGAGCGGGGTGAGAGGGGAACTGTGCTGAACGACAAACACGTCAAGTGGTCTTCTTCTTCTTCTTCTTCCTTTGTGGGCTGCAACTCCCGCCTTCACTCGTATCTACACGAATGGGCTTTTATGTGTATGACCATTTTTACCCCGCCATGTAGGCAACCATACTCTGTTTTCGGGGGTGTGCATGCTGGGTATGTTATTATTTCCATAACCCACTGAACACTGACATGGATTACAGGATCTTTAACGTGTGTATTTGATCTTCTGCGTGCGTGTACACACGAAGGGGGTTCAGGCACAAGCAGGTCTGCACATATGTTGACCTGGGAGATCGGAAAAAAAATCTTCACCTTTTACCCACCAGGCACCGTTACCGAGATTCGAACCCGAGCCCTCAGAATGAAAGTCCATCGCTTTAAGCACTCGGCTATTACGCCCGTCACGTCAAGTAGTGATTTCCCCTTGAACCTGCTGACAAGTATGCTTGTTAGAGAAGAGTTGTCCCCCTCATTGAGATAACCTCGATAACAGGATGCCAGTCAACATTTCTCATTTGGGCTTCTTCCTCCTGTGATCGTATCACCTTTAGTCAGCAGAACCAACCAACTGGCAAAGAACACAGTTTCCTGATAACTGAAACTGGCGCGGCCATTTGAAGCGCAGTTTGCGCACTTTGTGTACCTTGAAGTGGTGGAAACTGATTTTGCTGGACAAAAGTAATACAGTCCCAAGATGAGTTTCAGTTTCAGTTTCACTTTCTCAAGGAGGCGTCACTGCGTTCGGACAAATCCATACACGCTACACCACATCTGTTGAGCAGATGCCTGACCAGCAGCATAACCCAACGCGCTTAGTCAGGCCTTGAGTGCATGCTTACATATTTGTGTACCTATGAAAGTGGATTTCATTTTACGTAATTTCGCCAGAGGACAACACTCTCGTTGCCATGGGTTCTTTTTCAGTGCGCCAAGTGCGTGCTGCACACGGGACCTCGGTTTATCGTCTCATCCGAAAGACTAGACGCTCAGTTTGATTTTCCAGTCAAACTTAGGAGAAAGGGCGAGAGCGGGATTCGAACCCACACCCTCACGGACTCTCTGTATTGGCAGCTGAGCGTCTTAACCATTCTGCCACCTTCCTCCCAAGATGAACGAGTCCAGATAAAGAATGGTGACTGATATCCTGATCTGTACACTCTGCCTCATCTCATTGAGGTGACAACCCTTTACTGACATCCTGACCTGTACACTCTGCCTCATCTCATTGAGGTGACAGCCCTTCACTGATATCCTGATCTGTGCACTCTGCCTCATCTCATTGAGGTGACCGCCCTTCACTGACATCCTGATCTGTACACTCTGCCTAATCTCACTGAGGTGACCGCCCTTCACTGACATCCTGATCTGTACACTCTGCCTAATCTCATTGAGGCGACAGCCCTTCACTGACATCCTGATCTGTACACTCTGCCTAATCTCATTGAGGCGACAGCCCTTCACTGACGAGCATACTCATCAACAGCTGTCGAGAGGTCAAAGCAAATACTTAGCTTTGAACTCAGCTGGCTTGAAGACAAAGCCGGTGGCCTTCAGCCCCTCACCACAGTCTGTCCATGAGGGATGACCTGCTCAGTCACACAAACCATGCTGTCATCCCACACAGGTGCGGCTGGAGCGTGACGGTACCAGAGCCTACTACAGTGCCACACACACCAGCAAGGCTGCTGCCGTCATCCACGGCCACTCAGAACTGGTGCGGACCTGTGGGATGGGGGAGCTAGAGGCCGTGCTGAACGGGGTGCACTTCAGGACACGGCACAACGACTATCAGGTGAGGCACAACAACTGTCAGGTGGGGCACAACGACTATCAGGTGAGGCACAACAACTGTCAGGTGGGGCACAACGACTGTCAGGTGAGACACAACGACTGTCAGGTGGGGCACAACGACTGTCAGGTGAGACACAACGACTGTCAGGTGAGACACGGCACAACGACTATCAGGTGAGACACAACAACTGTCAGATGAGGCACAACGACTGTCAGGTGGGGCACAACGACTGTCAGGTGAGACACAACGACTGTCAGGCGAGGCACAACGACTGTCAGTTGGGGCACAACGACTATCAGGTGGGACACAACAACTGTCAGGTGAGGCACAACGACTGTCAGGTGAGACACGGCACAACGACTATCAGGTGAGACACAACAACTGTCAGGCGAGGCACAACGACTATCAGGTGAGGCACAACAACTGTCAGGTGGGGCACAACGACTATCAGGTGGGACACAACAACTGTCAGGTGAGGCACAACGACTGTCAGGTGAGACACGGCACAACAACTATCAGGTGAGGCACAACGCCTTTCAGGTGAGGCACAACGACTATCAGGTGAGACTCAGGTGAGACACAACGACTATCAGGTGAGGCACAACGACTATCAGGTGAGGCACAACGACTATCAGGTGAGACACGACGACTATCAGGTGAGGCACAATGACTGTCAGGTGAGATACAACGACTATCACGTGAGACTCAGGTGAGACACAACGACTATCAGGTGAGGCACAACAACGACTATCAGGTGAGACACAACGACTATCAGGTGAGACACAACGACTATCAGGTGAGACACAACGACATCTATCAAGTGAGACACAACGACCATCAGGTGAGACACAACAACGACCATCAGGTGAGGCACAACAACGACCATCAGGTGAGACACAACGACCATCAGGTGAGGCACAACAACGACTATCAGGTGAGACACAACGACCATCAGGTGAGACACAACCACCATCAGGTGAGACACAACGACCATCAGGTGAGACACAACGACCATCAGGTGAGACACAACGACATCTATCAAGTGAGACACAACGACTATCAGGTGAAACACAACGACCATCAGGTGAGACACAATGACCATCAGGTGAGACACAACGACTATCAGGTGAGACACAATGACCATCAGGTGAGACACAACGACCATCAGGTGAGACACAACCACCATCAGGTGAGACACAACGACCATCAGGTGAGACACAACAACCATCAGGTGAGACATGACACAACGACTATCAGGTGAGACACAACGACGATCAGGTGGTGAGATACGACACGACGACGATCAGGTGAGACACAACTCTATTAGGTGAAACACGGCACAACGACTGTCAGGTGAGACACGGCACAACTCTATCAGGTGAAACACAACGACTATCAGGTGGTGAGACACGACACGACGACTATCAGGTGAATCACGGCACAACGACTATCAGGTGACACACGGCACAACTCTTATCAGGTGACACACGGCACAACTATCAGGTGAGACACAACGACTATCAGGAGAGGCACAATGACTATCAGGTGAGACACGACACAACGACTATTAGGTGAGGCACAACGACTATCAGGTGAGACACAACGACCATCAGGTGAGACATGACACAACGACTATCAGGTGAAACACAACGACTATCAGGTGAGACACAACGTCCATCAGGTGAGGCATGACACAACGACTATCAGGTGAGACACAACGACTATCAGGTGAGACACAACGACCATCAGGTGAGACATGACACAACGACTATCAGGTGAGGCACAACGACCATCAGGTGAGACATGACACAACGACCATCAGGTGAGACACAACGACCATCAGGTGAGATACAACGACCATCAGGTGAGACATGACACAACGACCATCAGGTGAGACATAACGACCATCAGGTGAGAAACAACGACTGTCAGGTGAGACACAATGACGATCAGGTGAAACACAACGACTGTCAGGTGAGACATGACACAACGACTATCAGGTGAGACACAACGACTATCAGGTGAGACACAACGACCATCAGGTGAGACATGACACAACGACCATCAGGTGAGAAACAACGACCATCAGGTGAGACATAACGACCATCAGGTGAGACACAACGACCATCAGGTGAGACATGACACAACGACCATCAGGTGAGACATAACGACCATCAGGTGAGACACAACGACCATCAGGTGAGACATGACACAACGACCATCAGGTGAGAAACAACGACCATCAGGTGAGACATGACACAACGACCATCAGGTGAGACACAACGACCATCAGGTGAGACACAACGACCATCAGGTGAGACATGACACAACGACCATCAGGTGAGACATAACGACCATCAGGTGAGAAACAACGACTGTCAGGTGAGACACAATGACTATCAGGTGAAACACAACGACTGTCAGGTGAGACATGACACAACGACTATCAGGTGAGACACAACGACTATCAGGTGAGACACAACGACCATCAGGTGAGACACGGCACTACGACTATCAGGTGAGACAAAACGACCATCAGGTGAGACACAACTCTATCAGGTGAGACACGACACAACGACTATCAGGTGAGACACGGCACAACTCTATCAGGTGAGACACAACGACTATCAGGTGGTGAGACACAACACGACGACTATCAGGTGAGGCACGGCACAACTCTGTCAGGTGAGAAACAATGACTATCATGTGAAACACAACACAACGACTATCAGGTGACACACGGCACAACCCTATCAGGTGACACATGGCACAACCCTATCAGGTGACACACGGCACAACCCTATCAGGTGACACACGGCACAACTCTATCAGGTGAGACACAACGACTATCAAGTGAGACACAACGACTATCAGGTGAAGTGAGACACAACGACTATCAGGTGAGACATGACACAACGACTACCAGGTGAGACAAAAGGACTGTCAGGTGAGGTGAGACACAAAGACCATCAGGTGAGACATGACACAACGACTATCAGGTGAGACACAATGACTATCAGGTGAGACATGACACAACGACTGTCAGGTGAAACACAACGACTATCAGGTGAGACACAATGACTATCAGGTGAGACATGACACAACGACTGTCAGGTGAGACACAACGACTATCAGGTGAGACACAATGACTATCAGGTGAGACATGACACAACGACTGTCAGGTGAGACACAACGACTATCAGGTGAGACAAAAGGACTGTCAGTTGAGGTGAGACACAACGACTATCAGGTGAGACATGACACAACGACTATCAGGTGAGACAAAAGGACTGTCAGGTGAGGTGAGACACAACGACTATCAGGTGAGACATGACACAACGACTATCAGGTGAGACAAAAGGACTGTCAGATGAGGTGAGACACAACGACTATCAGGTGAGACATGACACAACGACTATCAGGTGAGACAAAAGGACTGTCAGGTGAGGTGAGACACAACGACTATCAGGTGAGACATGACACAACGACTATCTGGTGAGACATGACACAACGACTATCAGGTGAGACGCAACGACCATCAGGTGAGACATGACACAACGACTATCGGGTGAGACACAACGACTATCAAGTGAGACATGACACAATGACTATCAGGTGAGACATGACACAACCACTATCAGGTAAGACATGACACAACCACTATCAGGTGAGACATGACACAACCACTATCAGGTGAGACACAACGACTATCAGGTGAGACATGACACAACGACTATCAGGTGAGACATGACACAACGACTATCAGGTGAGACAAAAGGACTGTCAGGTGAGGTGAGACACAACGACTATCAGGTGAGACATGACACAACGACTATCTGGTGAGACATGACACAACGACTATCAGGTGAGACGCAACGACCATCAAGTGAGACATGACACAACGACTAACAGGTGAGACACAATGACTATCAGGTGAGACATGACACAACCACTATCAGGTAAGACATGACACAACCAGTTACAGGTGAGACATGACACAACCACTATCAGGTGAGACACAACGACTATCAGGTGAGACATGACACAACCACTATCAGGTAAGACATGACACAAGCACTATCAGGTGAGACACAACGACTATCAGGTGAGACATGACACAACGACTATCAGGTGAGACATGACACAACGACTATCAGGTGAGACACAACGACTATCAGGTGAGACACATTACACAACGACTGTCTCGTGAGACATGACACAACGACTATCAGGTGAGACATGACACAACGACTGTCAGGTGAGACATGACACAACGACTATCGGGTGAGACACAACGACTGTCAGGTGAGACATGACACAACGACTGTCAGGTGAGACACAACGACTGTCAGGTGAGACATGATACAACGACTATCAGGTGAGACATGACACAATGACTATCAGGTGGGACACAACCACTATCAGGTGACACACAGCACAACTCTATCAAGTGAGGCTTGACACGACGACTATCAGGTGAGACACAGCGATTATCAGGTGAGACATGACACAACGACTATCAGGTGAGACACAACGACCATCAGGTGAGACACAACGACTATCAGGTGAGACACGGCACAACTCTATCAGGTGAGACAACGACTATCGTGTGAAGCACGGCACAACGACTATCAGATGAGACATGACACAGCAACTATCAGGTGAGACACGGCACAACTCTATCAGGTGAGACACAACGACCATCAGGTGAGACACAACGACTATCAGGTGATACATGACACAACGACTGTCAGGTGAGACATGACACAACGACCATCAGGTGAGACACAACGACTGTCAGGTGAGACATGATACAACGACTGTCAGGTGAGGCATGACACAACGACTGTCAGGTGAGACATGACACAACGACTATCAGGTGAGACACAACGACTGTCAGGTGAGACATGACACCACGACTATCAGGTAAGACACAACGACTGTCAGGTGAGACACAACGACTGTCAGGTGAGACACGGGACAACGACTATCAGATGAGACACAACGACTATCAGGTGAGACATGACACAACGATTATCAGGTGAGACACAACGACTATCAGGTGAGACATGACATAACGACTGTCAGGTGAGACACAACGACTGTCAGGTGAGACACAACGACTGTCAGGTGAGACACAACGACTGTCAGGTGAGACATGACACAACGATTATCAGGTGAGACACAATGACTATCAGGTGAGACATGACACAAGGACTATCAGGTGAAACACGACTATCAGGTGAGACATGACACAACGACTATCAGGTGAGACACAATGACTATCAGGTGAGACATGACACAACGACTGTCAGGTGAGACATGACACAACGACTATCAGGTGAAACACAACGACTGTCAGGTGAGACATGACACAACGACTGTCAGGTGAGACATGACACAACGACTATCAGGTGAGACACAACGACTGTCAGGTGAGACAGAACGACTATCAGGTGAGACATGACACAACGACTATCAGGTGAGACACAACGACTGTCAGGTGAGACACAACGACTATCAGGTGAGACATGACACAACGACTATCAGGTGAGACATGACACAACGACTATCAGGTGAGACACAACGACTGTCAGGTGAGACACAACGACTATCAGGTGAGACATGACACCACGACTATCAGGTGAGACACAACGACTATCAGGTGAGACATGACACCACGACTATCAGGTGAGACACAACGACTGTCAGGTGAGACATGACACAACGACTGTCAGGTGAGACATGACACAACGACTGTCAGGTGAGAGGGGAAAAGGCAACACGGAGTGACTGCGTGAAAGGTAGATGACACTGGCGACGTCATGTCGCCACTCAACCCAACATCACCACGCCCCTTCCCCCACTCCCCCATTCCCACCCCATCCCAAGACCACACACCCACATCCCACCCGCTTTCCACCCACCCACCCCTCCTGACACGTGTTGTGACAAGGTGGCTGTCGGGTCACACAGCTGGTCCAGCCGTCCTCCACCAGCCCCGACTACCATGCCAGAGAGGACGTACAGTACCCGCCCGTGCCCCCAGAGATCCTGAACCAGACCGACCTCACTGCCGCCTTCCGCGCCATGAGGGCCTACTTCCGGGCCTGGCTCAACGGGGATGACTCGGAGCTGGACTACAAACCTTACTTCAAGTCAGTACATGGACTGGGGTGGTGGTGGGGTGGGGGCCTGGTGGTGTTTTTTCCCTAGTGTTTTATGTATCTGTCTACCTGTCTATCAGTTTGTGATTTTTTTAAAAATCTCCTCGTCTTTGTCTACCTGTATATCTTTTGTCTGTCTGTCTGTGTCTCTGTCTGTCTGTGTCTCTGTCTGTCTGTCTCTGTCTCTGTCTCTCTCTCTCTCTCTCTCTCTCTCTCTCTCTCTTGTTCTCTCCTCACCTAAAGAACGTCCTCACAAGATTCATACCAGGAATGTCAGAGTTAGCGATTCAATGTTTCAAGTGCAGAACCTTCACTGTCGTGTCCTCAAAGTCAAGAATTACCAGAAAACGAGTTGCACCTTGTTCTTTGCTGCACAGCTCCAAGGAATATCCTACAAGAATTTATTAAGCCTATATCCTGCAGACCATTTTCCCTGTAGGAATTTCTTTATATTTGTACATATGGTATTTAAACAGAGGGAAATGGCTAATCCATGAGAGTGTCTACATGCTTTGCATTTGGTTTTTTCAGTACCATTAAATCCAAACTCAACGTCCACTCTTCACGAGGGACCTAGACAGTATAAATCGTCCGAGTCAGAAGTCTATCTTTCCTTCGAACACACAGACACACACACACACACAAGAAAACCCCCCCAAAAAAAACAGATAGATAGAAAGATAGATATATAGATACACACACACACACACACACACACACACACACACACACACACACACACACACACACACACACATCGCAGATCCTCACCTGGCCCCACCCCCACCCCCTACACACACACATACACACACCACACTACACACTACACAACATCCACGGCCCCTGTTCCCCCCTGTAGCCCCACCCCCCACACCCACACCAACCTCAGCTAACAACCAATCCACCACCCACCTCACCAACCTCAGCTAACAACCAATCCACCACCCACCTCACCAACCTCAGCTAACAACCTATCCACTCCCCCCTCACCAACCTCAGCTAACAACCTATCCACTCCCACCCCCCACCTCACCAACCTCAGCTAACAACTAATCCACTCCCCCCTTCCCCCTCACCAACCTCAGCTAACAACCAATCCACTCCCCCACCTCACCAACCTCAGCTAACAACCAATCCACTCCCCCCCTCACCAACCTCAGCTAACAACCAATCCACTACCCCCCCTCACCAACCTCAGCTACCAACCTATCCACTCCCCCCCTCACCAACCTCAGCTAACAACCAATCCACTACCCCCCCTCACCAACCTCAGCTAACAACCTATCCACTCCCCCCCTCACCAACCTCAGCTAACAACCAATCCACTCCCCCCCCTCACCAACCTCAGCTAACAACCAATCCACTCCCCCCTTCCCCCTCACCAACCTCAGCTAACAACCAATCCACTCCCCCACCTCACCAACCTCAGCTAACAACCAATCCACTCCCCCCCCCCCTCACCAACCTCAGCTAACAACCAATCCACTCCCCCCTTCCCCCTCACCAACCTCAGCTAACAACCAATCCACTCCCCCCTTATCACCAACCTCAGCTAACAACCAATCCACCACCACCCTCACCAACCTCAGCTAACAACCAATCCACTCCCCCCTCACCAACCTCAGCTAACAACCAATCCACTCCCACCCCCCACCTCACCAACCTCAGCTAACAACCAATCCACTCCCCCCCTTATCACCAACCTCAGCTAACAACCTATCCACTCCCCCCCTCACCAACCTCAGCTAACAACCAATCCACCACCACCCTCACCAACCTCAGCTAACAAATAATCCACTGCCCCCCTCACCAACCTCAGCTAACAACCAATCCACTTCCCCCTTATCACCAACCTCAGCTAACAACCAATCCACCACCACCCTCACCAACCTCAGCTAACAACCAATCCACTCCCCCCTCACCAACCTCAGCTCACAACCAATCCACTCCCCCCTCCCCCTCACCAACCTCAGCTAACAACCAATCCACCACCCCCCTCACCAACCTCAGCTAACAACCAATCCACCACCCCCCTCACCAACCTCAGCTAACAACTAATCCACTCCCCCCTCACCAACCTCAGCTAACAACCAATCCACTCCCCCCTCCCCCTCACCAACCTCAGCTAACAACCAATCCACTCCCCCCTCACCAACCTCAGCTAACAACCAATCCACCACCACCCTCACCAACCTCAGCTAACAACCAATCCACCCCCCCCCCTCACCAACCTCAGCTAACAACCTATCCACTCCCCCCTCACCAACCTCAGCTAACAACCAATCCACCACCACCCTCACCAACCTCAGCTAACAACCAATCCACCACCCCCCTCACCAACCTCAGCTAACAACCAATCCACTCCCCCCCCCTCACCAACCTCAGCTAACAACCAATCCACTCCCCCCCCCCACCTCACCAACCTCAGCTAACAACCTATCTACTCCCCCACCTCACCAACCTCAGCTAACAACCAATCCACCACCCCCCTCACCAACCTCAGCTAACAACCTATCCACCACCCACCTCACCAACCTCAGCTAACAACCTATCCACTCCCCCCCTCACCAACCTCAGCTAACAACCAATCCACCACCACCCTCACCAACCTCAGCTAACAACCTATCCACTCCCCCCTCACCAACCTCAGCTAACAACCTATCCACTCCCACCCCCCACCAACCTCAGCTAACAACTAATCCAATCCCCCCTCATCACCAACCTCAGCTAACAACCTATCCACTCCCCCACCTCACCAACCTCAGCTAACAACCTATCCACTCCCCCACCTCACCAACCTCAGCTAATAACCAATCCACCACCCACCTCACCAACCTCAGGTAACAACCAATCCACTCCCCACTCCCCCCTCACCAACCTCAGGTAACAACCAATCCACTCCCCCCTCCCCCCTCACCAACCTCAGGTAACAACCAATCCACCCCCCCCCCACCAACCTCAGCTAACAACCAATCCACTCCCCCCCCCCTCACCAACCTCAGCTAACAACCAATCCACTCCCCCCCCCCCCCCCTCACCAACCTCAGCTAACAACCAATCCACCACCACCCCTCACCAACCTCAGCTAACAACCAATCCACCACCACCCCTCACCAACCTCAGCTAACAACCAATCCACCCCCCACCCCTCACCAACCTCAGCTAACAACCAATCCACCACTCACACCTCCAACACGGAACAACCACCGACAACACAGCTGACCTACTTTTCCTGGCTGCACGTGCAGGCCGGTGCTGTGCTACCTGGAGGGGGCGTGGACATCTGACGTGGACCTGGACGAGCCGTTTGACAGTGAGCGTCACCACCTGGACGCCTCCTCCTGGTTCGACCTGCAGGAGAAGGTCCGCTTCACGGCCTACACTGGGGACAAGGACACAGCGGAGAACTTTGCCTACCTGCCCACAGGTCAGTCAGACCCCCCCCCCCCTCTCAGCCCCCCTCCTTCCTCCCCTCGCCTGGTGTGGGTGATCTGCTGGTGGGTGGGTGTGGTCGGGGTGTGTGGTGGGAAGGAGGGTGGTGTGTGTGTGTGTGTGTGTGTGTGTGTGTGTGTGTGTGAGAGAGAGAGAGAGAGAGGAGGACGGGGGAGATACTGGAAGGTTGTAAGGTATGTTGCGGTGTGCTTTGTTCTGTCGTGTGGCGTTGTATTGCGTTGTATTGTATTGTATTGTATTGTCGTTACAAAAGAGTTATCCGATTTCAAGTTTGGACTGCTATCCCCCAAAGAAAGTGGTTCACCGAAATCTGTCAGCGTGTAATATAAAAAAAAGAAGTTAAAACAAATACATGAGTGGTATCACAGACAAATGATTTTCTTCTGTGATTGACACGCTATGCACGTTCCAACTTTGAACAGCAATTGTACTACTGCTGTTGCTGTTGTTGCTGCTACTGTTGCTGCTGCTGCTGTTGTTGCTGCTATTGTTGTTGCTGCTGCTGCTGTTGCTGCTACTGTTGCTGCTGCAGCTACAACTACTGCTGCTACTGTTACAACTGCTGCTGTTACCACTACTTTTGCTGCTGCCGTTTTTGTTGCTTTCACTGCTGCTGTTGCTACAACTACTGATTCTGCCACTTCTACTACTGTTCCTGCTGTTGTAACTACTACTACAACTACTGCTGACACAGCTACGACTACAGCTGTCGCTGTTGCTCTTGTTGGTTCTGTTGCTGCTACAATTACAACTACTACAACTGCTGCTGCTGTCATCACTACTACTGGTGGTGGTGGTGGTGGTGGTGAAGATGATAAGAATAACAATAATTACAGTAACGATAATTTGTACAGGTCTTATCAGCTCAAGGACCTTCAGTACCATGACAAATATAAAAAGCAACACACAGTTGAGTTATCGTCCAACATGACGGTGTGCAGCTATTTTGGTTTAAATACATCTTGAATTTGGACTCACGGAGCACAGAATACCCTGTAAGTGACACAGAGCAGCAACCAGCTCAGGGTGTATACAGTGCCAAAGCATAAAAACATTAGCTTCTCGCATGAGACGGCTGCTAGACCTTCATAATTACACTGATTGAAGAAATATTGTCAATATGCATGATTTTAATGCATAATGTATGTTCTTTGAATACATGATTTATGTAATTGGAATGAATAAGTGTTATTGAAATACATAATATGTATTATTTGAATGCACGGTGTACGTCATGTGAATCCCCCCAGCCATCTTCAATACATAATGTGTGTTATTTGAATGCACGGTGTACGTCATGTGAATCCCCCCAGCCATCTTCAATACATAATGTGTGTTATTTGAATGCACGGTGTACGTCATGTGAATCCCCCAGCCATCTTCAATACATAATGTGTGTTATTTGAATGCACGGTGTACGTCATGTGAATCCCCCAGCCATCTTCAATACATAATGTGTGTTATTTGAATGCACGGTGTACGTCATGTGAATCCCCCAGCCATCTTCAACATCACGGAGGGCCAGCCGGTGCTGGCTCAGTGGAACTACCGGATCCTGTGTCACCCCGTGCAGGACGACCTCCTGAAGCTGCAGGACCTCAAGCCTGTGGACGACCTGCACAGCCGTCTCATGTCCACCAAGACCCTCGACAAGTGGCTCGCCACCCGCAAGGCCAGATTCCACCTCAACACCCGGAGTGACGACCACGCCTCCACCCGGGGTACTGTGGGGCAGGGATGGGGGAGGGATGGTTGGTGTGGGTGGAGTGGGGGGCG
>NC_134891.1:12795568-12798068 GCF_041734735.1 Babylonia areolata | reverse complement strand
GACTGTAATGGTGTATGATCCACACTGACTGTGAATCAGTGACTGTGACGGTGTATGATCCACACTGACTGTGAATCAGTGACTGTGACGGTGTATGATCCACACTGACTGTGAATCAGTGACTGTAATGGTGTATGATCCACACTGACTGTGAATCAGTGACTGTGACGGTGTGTGATCCACACTGACTGTGAATCAGTGACTGTGACGGTGTATGATCCACACTGACTGTGAATCAGTGACTGTGACGGTGTATGATCCACACTGACTGTGGGTCAGTGACTGTGACGGTGTATGATCCACACTGACTGTGAATCAGTGACTGTGACGGCGTATGATCCACACTGACTGTGAATCAGTGACTGTAATGGTGTATGATCCACACTGACTGTGAATCAGTGACTGTGACGGTGTGTGATCCACACTGACTGTGAATCAGTGACTGTGACGGTGTATGATCCACACTGACTGTGAATCAGTGACTGTGACGGTGTATGATCCACACTGACTGTGAATCAGTGACTGTGACGGTGTATGATCCACACTGACTGTGGGTCAGTGACTGTGACGGTGTATGATCCACACTGACTGTGAATCAGTGACTGTGACGGTGTGTGCTGTCCGCAGCAAGACGCAATGGGGGTGAGGGTCAACAGACGGGGGTTCGCGGACCGCAACATGTTCGTGGCCCAAACCACCCAGCCCCGGGTGGTGCCCATGGACCTGACCCACTGTGACCGACAGGGAAACAACTGTGTCCGCTCCTTTGCCAGGATGTCCTATGCCATCCCTCTTGAGGTAGGTAATGGTGGTGTTGGTAGTGTCTCTTCTGGAGGTAGATAGTGGTGGTGTTGGTAGTGTCTCTTCTGGAGGTAGGTAATGGTGGTGTTGGTAGTGTCTCTTCTGGAGGTAGGTAATGGTGGTGTTGGTAGTGTCTCTTCTGGAGGCAGATAGTGGTGGTGTTGGTAGTGTCTCTTCTGGAGGTAGATAGTGGTGGTGTTGGTAGTGTCTCTTCTGGAGGTAGATAGTGGTGGTGTTGGTAGTGTCTCTTCTGGAGGTAAGTAATGGTGGTGTTGGTAGTGTCTCTTCTGGAGGTAGATAGTGGTGGTGTTGGTAGTGTCTCTTCTTGAGGTAGGCAATGGTGGTGCTGGTAGTGTCTCTTCTGGAGGTAGGCAATGGTGGTGTTGGTAGTGTCTCTTCTGGAGGTAGGTAGTGGTGGTGTTGGTAGTGTCTCTTCTGGAGGTAAGTAATGGTGGTGTTGGTAGTGTCTCTTCTGGAGGCAGATAGTGGTGGTGTTGGTAGTGTCTCTTCTGGAGGTAGATAGTGGTGGTGTTGGTAGTGTCTCTTCTGGAGGTAGATAGTGGTGGTGTTGGTAGTGTCTCTTCTGGAGGTAGGTAGTGGTGGTGTTGGTAGTGTCTCTTCTGGAGGTAGATAGTGGTGGTGTTGGTAGTGTCTCTTCTGGAGGTAGGCAATGGTGGTGTTGGTAGTGTCTCTTCTGGAGGTAGGTAGTGGTGGTGTTGGTAGTGTCTCTTCTGGAGGTAGATAGTGGTGGTGTTGGTAGTGTCTCTTCTGGAGGTAGATAGTGGTGGTGTTGGTAGTGTCTCTTCTGGAGGTAAGTAATGGTGGTGTTGGTAGTGTCTCTTCTGGAGGTAGATAGTGGTGGTGTTGGTAGTGTCTCTTCTGGAGGTAGGCAATGGTGGTGTTGGTAGTGTCTCTTCTGGAGGTAGATAGTGGTGGTGTTGGTAGTGTCTCTTCTGGAGGTAGATAGTGGTGGTGTTGGTAGTGTCTCTTCTGGAGGTAGATAGTGGTGGTGTTGGTAGTGTCTCTTCTTGAGGTAGGCAATGGTGGTGTTGGTAGTGTCTCTTCTGGAGGTAGGTAGTGGTGGTGTTGGTAGTGTCTCTTCTGGAGGCAAGTAATGGTGGTGTTGGTAGTGTCTCTTCTGGAGGTAGATAGTGGTGGTGTTGGTAGTGTCTCTTCTGGAGGTAGATAGTGGTGGTGTTGGTAGTGTCTCTTCTGGAGGTAGATAGTGGTGGTGTTGGTAGTGTCTCTTCTGGAGGTAGGTAGTGGTGGTGTTGGTAGTGTGTCTTCTGGAGGTAGATAGTGGTGGTGTTGGTAGTGTCTCTTCTGGAGGTAGATAGTGGTGGTGTCGGTAGTGTGTCTTCTGGAGGCAGATAGTGGTGGTGTTGGTAGAGTCTCTTCTGGAGGTAGGTAATGGTGGTGTTGGTAGTGTCTCTTCTGGAGGTAGATAGTGGTGGTGTTGGTAGAGTCTCTTCTGGAGGTAGATAGTGGTGGTGTTGGTAGTGTCTCTTCTGGAGGTAGATAGTGGTGGTGTTGGTAGAGTCTCTTCTGGAGGTAGATAGTGGTGGTGTTGGTAGTGTCTCTTCTGGAGGTAGATAGTGGTGGTGTTGGTAGTGTCTCTTCTGGAGGTAGGTAATGGTGGTGCTGGTAGAGTCTCTTCTGGAGGCAGATAGTGGTGGTGTTGGTAGAGTCTCTTCTGGAG
>NC_134891.1:12703068-12790568 GCF_041734735.1 Babylonia areolata | reverse complement strand
TTCATTCACTACTTCTAGAGCATTTCCATCGAGATTCCACTTTTCATATCTTCCCCAAAAGCCACCTTTTCGAAAAACAATCACTTTAGTCTTGTCAGTATTTACATTCAAGAAGAGTGTTTTACATGCATTATTCAGAATATTAATTTGATTTTGCAGACCAGTCGCAGTGTTAGATAGCAGTACAATATCATCCGCGAACAGAAGAATGAACAACTCTAATAAATCAGGCAAAAACTGAATTCCATGAATACCACTGATTTCAACTCCTGATGCAATTTCGTTTACAAATAACGAAAACAATATAGGACTCAACATACAACCTTGCCTTAGGCCAACGGGACAATTAAAAAAAAAAAACTCAGTTAACTTATCTTCAATACGTACGCAAGACGTAATACATTTATACATAGCAATGATAGCATTAATAATTTTCCCCTTTATACCTTTCTGAATCAAAATATCAAACAAAGGCTGACGTTACACAGAGTCAAATGCTTTTCTCAGATCAACAAAAACAGGCGTAAAGCTTGCCTCCCTTCTTTGATAAAGATTTCTCAATAACCGCGTTCAGAGTAAAAATATGATCTGTTGTGGCATAACCACGCCTGAATCCAGCCTGTGACTGTTAGCATATCATTTTCTTCAGCCCATTTGACAAGTCTTTAGCACTGATGTATAACATTTGCTAATAAGACTGAGCAAAGAGCGAGAGAGTGGTGGGTTGGGGGTCGTAGCAGCATGATTTACCATTGTGTTTCGTGTTCAGTTCTCGTGATTGAATGATATTCTTTAAGGTCTCCATTTCATAGTTCTTGAAGTAAGAAACGTTGAATAAAAAGCGAATGGTCTTGTTCTAATACAAGAGGACTGGGTTCCAGAAACCTTACATTGAAACAAGTGTGTTAACGAGACTGCCTCATCCTACTGGTTATGGTCTTGATATTGTTGTTGATGTTGTCATCATTGTTGAATCCCTGGTCCAAACCGTTACGTTCCTGGTGATGCTTTGTTAATGGCTGTTGACCATCTGTTGATTGTCTGCTGAACATCTTTTAGTGGTTGTTGATGGTCTGTTGAACGATTTTTGATGGCTGTTGAACATCTGTTGATGTTCTGTTGATGGTTGTTGATAGCTGTAAATGGTCTGTTGATGACTGTTGACTGCTGATGTCTGTTCATGGTCTGATCATGATTGTTGGTGGTCTGTTAATGGACGTTGATGGTTTGTTCATGGATGTTTATCGCTGTTGATGGTCTGTTGATGGCTGTTAACGACATGTTGATGGTCTGTTGATGGTTGTGGATGGTCTGTTGATGGCTGTTGATGTGTGTGGATGGGTGCAGGTGGAGGCTCTGTCCAAGGTGGTGATGGACCTGACGCATAATACCCGGTACCTGCACAGCGTACCGCAGTTCGGGTCCAACGACACAGAGGACGACATCCAGCCCAGCAAAGACCTGACCTGGTTCAGGATGGAGACCGCCCCCTCCAACATGCCCAACAGAGGTGACGGGGGTCCCCACACATCCTCGTGGTGATGGTGGTGGTGGTGATGCTGATGATGATCACGATCATCATGATGATCATGATTATGTTGATGCAATGTCATGTTTATGTTTTGACAAATCATGATGATGACATGATGATGATACCGATGCATGTTGATGTCTTAATGACGATGATGGTGAGATATGATGACGATGACATCTGATTTCATAGTGATGATACCATATGGATATGATGAGGTACAAAATGATGATGATGTGATAATGATGATTACATTACATTACGATGGTGATGTTAGTTACATTAGATTTAACATCCATCATGAAATGCGGCAGACGGGGATTACCATCTCATGATACCTGGCGGGTGGAGCTTGGGGGAGGGTGGAGGTCTGGGGCACAGGACCTGACTGACACTCTACTGACACCACCAGAACGACACGTTAGGATGGGAGGGTGGAGGACTGGGGCACAGGACCTGACTGACACTCTACTGACACCACCAGAACGACACGTTAGGATGGGAGGGTGGAGGACTGGGGCACAGGACCTGACTGACACTCTACTGACACCACCAGAACGACACGTTAGGATGGGAGGGGGGCAAAATGCCTATGTTAAGTTGGGTGTCTTATTTCGAACTCACAACGTTTTGACTGCGAGAACGATGGTGATTCTGTTGGTGCTGATGTCTTCACTGGACACAGTGTGACGACGTGGGCCACACAGGCCGATAAGGACGACGAAGACAGCAATGAAGACGTCTCACGATGATGTCCTTGTTGATGATGACGGTGATGACGATGAAGATGGTGATGACTGGAATATGGTGATGACGATGAAGATGGTGATGATTGAAATATGGTGATGACGATGAAGATGGTGATGATCGGAATATGGTGATGACGATGAAGATGGTGATGACTGAAATATGGTGATGACGATGAAGATGGTGATGATTGAAATATGGTGATGACGATGAAGATGGTGATGGTTGGAATATGGTGACGACGATGAAGATGGTGATGGTTGGAATATGGTGACGACGATGAATATGGTGATGATCGGAATATGGTGATGACGATGAAGATGGTGATGGTTGGAATATGGTGACGACGATGAAGATGGTGATGACGATGAAGATGGTGATGATCGGAATATGGTGATGACGATGAAGATGGTTATGATTGGAATATGGTGATGACGATGAAGATGGTTATGATTGGAATATGGTGAACACGATGAAGATGGTTATGATTGGAATATGGTGATGACGATGAAGATGGTTATGATTGGAATATGGTGATGACGATGAAGATGGTTATGATTGGAATATGGTGAACACGATGAAGATTGTTATGATTGGAATATGGTGAACACGATGAAGATGGTGATGATTGAAATATGGTGATGACGATGAAGATGATTGGGATATGGTGATGACGATGAAGATGGTTATGATTGGAATATGGTGATGACGATGAAGATGGTTATGATTGGAATATGGTGAACACGATGAAGATGGTTATGATTGGAATATGGTGATGACGGTGAAGATGGTGATGATTGAAATATGTTGATGACGATGAAGATGGTGATGGTTGGAATATGGTGATGACGATGAAGATGATTGGGATATGGTGATGACGATGAAGATGGTTATGATTGGAATATGGTGATGACGATGAAGATGGTGATGGTTGGAATATGGTGATGACGATGAAGATGGTGATGGTTGGAATATGGTGATGACGATGAAGATGGTTATGATTGGAATATGGTGATGACGATGAAGATGATTGGGATATTGTGATGACGATGAAGATGATTGGGATATGGTGATGACGATGAAGATGGTTATGATTGGAATATGGTGATGACGATGAAGATGGTGATGGTTGGAATATGGTGATGACGATGAAGATGGTGATGGTTGGAATATGGTGATGACGATGAAGATGATTGGGATATGGTGATGACGATGAAGATGTTTATGATTGGAATATGGTGATGACGATGAAGATGGTTATGATTGGAATATGGTGATGACGATGAAGATGATTGGAATATGGTGATGACGATGAAGATGATTGGGATATGGTGAAGACGATGAAGATAACGTAGTGATGATTGGCGAATGGTGATGTCGATGGCAATATGGGTTCATGTGTGTGATTCTTTCTTTTTTTGTTTTTTTAAAAGAAAGAACGAAATTAGTAAATGAATGAGTGAAATAATGAATGAGATGAATGAAAACAACTACAAACTTGTTAACCGTTTTTTCTGTTGCACGTTTGATGAAAAAAATGGACACAAATCTGAATCAACTGGCTTCATGGACTTGTTTGAAACAGAAAAAAGTAACGTTCAGAAAGCTGACAATGTGTTGTTTACAGGTTCACACATTCATTACGTGGATCTGAGGTCCAAGTATGCCCTGTACGCCATGGACGGCTGTGAAACATACCAGGTCAGTTCCCCGGGGATACATCAGGTCCTCTCACAGCGGGGATGAAGCAAACCCATCACCGTGAAAAGTGACATCTTGGAAGATGTTATTTGGGCTTTTGACAAACTGAAAGGTCTGCGCATGGATTTAGACCACAGCAAAGAAACTGCGGCTTAACAGTTGTTTTTGAATGACAAACTCATTACAATGTGCTGGTTTTAATAACTTGACAGAAAAAGTGTTTCTTTTGGGAATATCTTGAATGAAAACAATAGCTTTAACAAAAATGGTTTGTTATGGAACTTTGTTCACGAAAAGCATGACTACATATATATTGTCTTCATTGTTAGGGGTGTGTGTATCCAGGTCACCAGAAAGTGAATACACAGAGGGTATGAAGACAACAAGGCGTTACGAACTATAAGAAAAAGTCTGATAAGTAACAAGATTTATGAACTCCCGAATGACAATGAAGTGTTCAGAAAGAAAGCTTTCATCCAATGGGAGAAGGAAGTAGACATCGTATCAGGAACTGGTTTTAACACACAATGCAAAATATTTACCACCTCATGATACAACCTGACTGAAAGCAGCTGAATAATATCGTGCCGCCGAAACCTGGCGGTAATTTGCTTCATTTATAAGAGAATGCTTCTGCAATCTCAATTCAAAATACTGAACATTAAAATTTAGAGAACTTTGATTTCAATTGACATATGCCATGTCGAAAACCAGTAAACTACGGGAGGGTTGTGTTTAGCTGGTTAGGTCTGGTTTTTAATGCAGGCTTGGCTCTGCTACTTCACAGTGCGAATACTCATGATACATTTCAGGTCATCAGGTAGGTGAATGTCCAAAGTAAACCGATGCTGCTGATAAGATGTTGATGTGTCTTCCTCCATTGCCAAACCACTTCGCCGCATTGCATGTTCTCTTAAAAAAAAAAACGAAAAAAAAACCCCGCGATTCTTGGCTCTAATTGCATGGCTGGTGTCATCTTACAGGTTCGGAC
Source organism: Babylonia areolata (assembly GCF_041734735.1). Lineage (NCBI taxonomy): Eukaryota > Metazoa > Mollusca > Gastropoda > Neogastropoda > Buccinidae > Babylonia > Babylonia areolata. The sequence goes on along the minus strand of NC_134891.1, from coordinate 12,785,598 downwards.
CTCGTTGAGCAAGTTCCACACCCACCTGATGACGGTCCACTACAACTCCACCTCCAAGCAGTTTGAATACCTGGACTGTGATGGCCAAGCCACGTGTGGGGATAATCACGGAATCGAACTCACACCAGTCAGAGTGTAAACCGTGTCGCTTTTCGATTCCGATCGGCTTTTTCCCGCCATATTACAGCGGACACTTGTCTGATGTTAATGGAAGAAAATATTAAATACAATGCAGGCATGTGTTTTGTTTTATTAAAATATTGACAAACTGTTGTGAGGCTTTCTGTTGACTGTCCTCAACAGTGAATGAAAAGAGAACACAACTGTTCTATTCAAAATACTGTTCCTTCCAAAAACAAAAATATTTCTCCCTCCCTCTCTCTTACACTAAGATGATCAGTGTGTAGATGATGAAGACTGTGTGTGTGTGTGTGTGCGTGTGTACGTGTGTATGTGTGAGAGTATGTGCGTGTGTGTAAATGAAGTGCGTGTATGTGCGTGATATATGTAGATATATATATATATCTGCAGTTCTATGCGCGCGCGCGCGTGTGTGTGTGTGTGTGATACACCTATAAAAAAAAACTAGTGCAGATAAGAATCGCAATGCTGATTTTTACGATCCTGATACCTCATGCGGGAACAACTCGACTAGATCCCATTCCCTGTTTCACAGCCAGAAAAACACACCAAAAAAAAAACAGGGGAAAAAAAAAACAAAAAAAAACCCAATCCCGTGGACATGGCACACCACCACCATCCCAGTACGCAGACACACAGCTACCAATCCCTCGTCCCCTCCCCACAGAGACAAGAGACTCGGTAATTTGTTGACTTCAAAGTCATATGAACATGGGCGACAACAGAATTTTACACCTGTTTACGTAAACACTACGAGTATAATCTGTTACTGCAACAATTACGATGCACACACACACACACACACACACACACACACACACAGAGAGAAACCTCAACATCAAGGTTCTATCCAATGATAACCATGACGTCAGGCTTTAAAGGCGGACAGTCACACAGGTGCACGCTTCACAACGTCAAGTGCAGTTACCAATCATCACACTGAACGGAATGGAAAAGAAACACCAACAAACATCAGCCACAGAAAAGCTGCCTGTAAGCCGGGAATAAAGGAAATGATGGCAGAAAATATGATGGACCAAAGATAGATGGGTGCTTGCCCCAAAATTAGACGACTCTGTAGAGGTGGCAGATGATGGCATTGTCAGTGTTCTGTCCGTCTCAGACATTAATACCTCAAGCCAGACATGCGGGCAGGCAGACAGACAAACCAGAAGAGAGGCTGGTTTGTGTGCGTTCCCACTGCAATGGAGACATGTAAAACAAATCAAGTGAAGACGTCAGTAACAAAATGGTTTATTCAAGCCACAATGGTGTAATTACATAGCATGTTAACCCACCCGATAAACACATGCGATACAAGTTCTCTGGTCTTCAACATATTGGAACTACTGGTGCACAAGATTCACTTTCTGTTAATGTACATGGTCTCTGAGTAGTGGCGGACAAGGAGAAAACAATGTCAGCACCTACAAGACTGAGGACGGCAGGAAGGGGGGTCAGTGGAGGAGGAGGAGGAGGAAAGTGGGGCACAGCGATGAACCTGGGTTTGGTTTGTTCACGTGTCCATACACAATGCTGAAATGCGACAATATCTGCACATCTGGAAAAAAAAACTATGAATATGTAAATAAAACAAGGTAAAAGTATACGAAAAGAATAAATTTATCCCCAACATAGTTCCAGTCACTCCTAAGTAACACCTATCAGTCTTTGTAGCCGACTCAGTCCCATGAGAAGTGAAAAGTTACTGGGAAAGGAAACGGCATGATTCGGAAGAAAAACCGAAATCCTTAAACACAAGGAACATACCAAAATCTGTCTCAGATACTGACCACATTTAAGTAGAAATACAAAGAACAGCATGCTGAAATGAACATTTCGATCATACACCAAATTATAATTTCAATTACAATATAATTTCAAAGACAGAACATTCCAAATGTAATTTATTTAATAAACACCATATCATAATGTTGAACATAAAAGGAATGATAAAGCATCAAACAAAAACTTCTTTTTATAAATTTAAAGCAATATCCATACCTAAAACAATGTTTTCATAACCACATTGCCTGAGAAAAACCATCTCTCATTCATTTTGTGCCCAATTAAACACCTTCTGTGTAATCAGTCTTTGTCAATATACCATCTGCGACAACATACGTAAATGTGGCAGTACTTGCAAATTTGACCACGATGGTAACCTCTGAATCAAGTCTTCTGCTAAAGTTGATTGAGAAAAGATTGATAAACAAATAATTCCAAATAAAAAGGAAATCATCATTCAGGATGATGTTCAAGCTATCACCTTCGCTTCAGAAAACATAGCCTTTGACAAAAACAAATCACGGCACACACACCAGTTGTGACAGTGATGAGCCAACAGGACAGTACAATGAATACAGGCACAATACATAAAGTCTACATTATTAAAGTGAACAAAATCACACGCGAAGAAAACTGTTTGTGCCATTCATCAAAACCAGGACCACGTTTCCTGACACCACCAAACACGGGGAAAGTGACAACTTATCTCCATCAGTGTCTGATCAACTCTCACCATCCACCCACCATTCCTGCCGTCAGCTGAAAACGTGGAGTGAAGCTGGAAAGGTGTACAACTGTGATAGTAAATAACAACTGGTGTTTTATCTAAAATGAAACAGAAAGCTAAGAGAAGATGGGGAAATACTGTTCAAACAACTCTAAACACTGCTCAGCTTCAGTCCAATTCCCGCAAACAAGGATGATATACAATTAATCAAAGGCTCATAATTCATACCATTGCTGCTCTGCGCTTCAGCATACAGGTGAATAAGGGATACAGAGAAATAAATCCAAATATTTCCTCCAATACTGAAGCTTCATGTCCATTTTTATACCCTTCGTTTGACAAGTACACACAGCAATAGCTGAAGAAATGTGAAACACAAACAGCTTCTTCTTCTTCTTCTTCTGCGTTCGTGGACTGTAACTCCCACGTTCACTCGTATGCACACGAGTGGGCTTTTACGTGTATGACCGTTTTTACCCCATGTAGGCAGCCATATTCCGTTTTCGGGGGTACACAAACAGCATTTATTGAAGACTGGACACGACCCTTCAGCCAAGAATATGCCAGACACACAGCAGACTGCTGGACGAAACAAATACGTTTTACATTTATATGACAACTGGTGGAAAACCTTTAAGCTGAGCACGTGTTCTTAAGAGAGGACTCGGCTGTGTCTGACAAGTGATCTGGCTATCATATTTCGTTTCCTTGACACGTTATGAACCATACAATGAACATGTGTGTACCGCTGTGACAACCTGAGGTTAGTTTGATGGCAGCATTTGGGGAGCTGGCAGCCAAATCTCATGGCGAAATACCCCGGCACTGCGCGTTTAAATCTGTTTCCACAGTTACAGATAGAATTGTGGTGTTTGCCTGAACGACAGACACCAGCTTGATTACTGGACACCCGTTTTCCCGGTTCGGGTCAGGAAACAGGATGGAGGACCCATGTAGGCAGGGAATGAAAAGGATGTCTCCCGCACTGCATGTGTCACACACCAGTGACACAGCTCTCGGGGAATGACGCTAATTATTGATCCTTCTCAAAACTTAATCTTTGACGAAACGTCCACCACTGTCAACAGTGAGGGCGATGACTGTCTTTCCTCATCACTACAGACCGTGGGTACAAGGTCCTCACTCTGTGCCAGTGTAGGAACTGAACAATCATCACTACAGACCGTCGGTACAAGGCCCTCACTCTGTGCCAGTGTAGGAACTGAACAGTCATCACTACAGACCGTGGGTACAAGGCCCTCACTCTGTGCCAGTGTAGGAACTGAACAGTCACTACAGACCGTGGGTACAAGGTCCTCACTCTGTGCCAGTGTAGGAACTGAACAGTCATCACTACAGACCGTGGGTACAAGGTCCTCACTCTGTGCCAGTGTAGGAACTGAACGGTCATCACTACAGACCGTGGGTACAAGGCCCTCACTCTGTGCCAGTGTAGGAACTGAACGGTCATCACTACAGACCGTGGGTACAAGGTCCTCACTCTGTGCCAGTGTAGGAACTGAACGGTCATCACTACAGACCGTGGGTACAAGGTCCTCACTCTGTGCCAGTGTAGGAACTGAACGGTCACTACTGATGATGGAAGTCAAGTCTGCAAACAAACCTGAACTCAAAACTACCAGTATCCCAAAGCTGACAGATGTTGGAGCATGTGAAATTCTTAGTAAACTGTCTTCAAAATTCACATTGATTTGTCCGCACCTTCGTGACCGCAGTCTTTACTGAAGCAAGCTCACTTGACAACACTGACAGAACTCGTTACCATCACGACTGTCAACTACCTCATTCTTTATTCTCCCACACGATTCTGACCTGAATAATACCCATCGTCTAACAGTGAGCTTTTTTTCTTTCTTTTTTTTTTTTAAAGAGCATTCTTCATGGTTTAATGCAAAATCCAGATAGATTTGTGTATGTTGGTCTGTGATTGAACTTTAAGAGTCTCGTCATCCTAAACGTGTCTGCAAGTAAAAGCATAGCCAACATTCATAATGGATTTACAAGTGAAGATATATCCAGCTGACTGACTGACTTCAGTGTACGGGAGAATACTGCATTCCACACCTGTCAACTCAATCTTTATGTTTTTTTCCTTTTCAATAATCTGACATCTCTTTTGTTGGACTTCAGTTTTCTTCCATCTCAAGCACTGCCTTTCACTTTAATTCCGTGGTTTGATACGCCTTGGAAGACGCACAAGATGATACCGAACACAGCTGAAAACAACAGCATAAATTATATCTCTTCTTGCATTCAGCAAACTTTGGAAACGGATGCATATCCAAAAGGAAAAAAACTGAGAATGGCAATACACTTTTAAACCTCTGATCATGTAACTATCACCAGGATTTGTAAGTCTAATGTCATCTCCAAAAGAAAAAATGGCTACTGATGCTTTTGTTCAAACCAAATACTGAAATACTGCACCTCCTTCGTTTCCATTGGATGGTTTGCGGTTGGTTTTTGCTGTTCTCTTAATTTTCACTTGGTCCCTCGGTTAGAATAAAGTTCCATCGTTGTTCTTGTTGTTTTCAACTTAAACCTTTCCCTTTCATAAATGTTTCTCTTTCATTCCCTGGTTTGAGTTGAATGAAAAGACTGTGAGGGAGTGCAGTTGACAGCCAGTGAGAACCACAACAAACTCTTCAAGGGTCAGTTTTTTTCTTGTGATGGTAGTCAGGAAGGAAACACTGTCCATGGAGTCAGGAAACACAGGAAACACTGTCCATGGAGTCAGGAAACACAGGAAACACTGTCCATGGAGTCAGGAAACACATTGGAGTCAGGAATCCTAGTCTATGGAGTCAGGAAACATGGTCCTATTATTTCATTAATAGGTTAACAATTCTCTGTGCATCAGCCTGGCCATAGTTCAGGACTTACAATTATGAGCACACCTTGGCCTTTCTGTGTGCTGTTCAGATCCCGTCCCCGGTAAGATAAGTTCTTTGCTTCTCCCTCTCCTCCCACATCTCTTGACAAGGTACTGTGCTGATCATTAGTAATGATTACTCTCATAACTCATCCGATCAGGAATGACCTCCACCGGTAATTCAACAATGACGAATGTGTGTGTGTATGTGTGTTTTTGTCCGCACGTGTGTGTGTGTGTGTGTGTGTGTGTGTGTGTGTGTGTCCGTGTGTGTGTGTGTGTGTGTGTGTGTGTGTGTATGTGCGCGCATGCCCGTGTGTGTGTGTGTGTGTGTGTGTGTGTGTGTCCATGACTGCTCCGGGCCAGACCAGAGCCCTGGTTGTGGATATCAAACCATGCACTTGCTGAGCATTGTCTAAATGACCTGAAGCGTCCAGCCAACTGCTACTGACAAGTCACAGACATCAATTCACCCATTCCATGTTGTCAATTTTCCCTCTTTACTTTTCCTGAAGGTAAGTGTTTTGTATGTATTAGTAAAACCAAACAAAATAAAAAATAATAACAACCAAAGAATTAATAAGTAAGTATATCAAAATTTGCAGTGATTTAGAAATACAATGATGTACCATTAGTATTTACAAAAAAGTCAATTTATTTGCTGTTACAAGCTGTTTATTTTGAGGAAAGAAAATATAACTTTTTCCAGCTTTATCAAACAATAACCTTGCAGTGTTTGCTTCAAAAAATCATTTTGTCATGATATTAATAACGGTAATAATAATGAAAATGTGTTGAGAGCTTTTCTTCCAGACTGAGCTCAACACAGTTGAAAAAGATAAATAAAAAAATGAACAAAGATATAACAGGAATACACCATAAAGAGCATTTCTTAACACCACCCATCCATTACACCATGTACACACAAAAACAAAAACATTTACAGCATGGTTGCTGAGAAGAGAAGAGATCAGACCCAGGCCCAGGTGTTGTCTCCATGTGCAAAACCCACCTCAGCTTCAGATGCCTGGGGACAGTCTATTTGTGAGCAGATTAAGACTGCACAGCAAAAATAAAATCACTATTTCTGCAGGTAAAATAATAACCATACATTAGCTGATAGTTCTCACTGTTACTTTTAGTTTTACAGATGGCCACTGCATAGTCTGTTGTTGTGGTATCCTGTATATTGGAATCAGAACAATGACTACTGAACACTGCTATAGTGACTCAGCAGCAGAGCAGGCTACAGAGTCTGGGATGATACTGGGCTTAATTCAAGAGACTGTGAAAAACAGGTAAAAAATCCTGCTCTCACCTTGTGAGGTAACAAAATCTTGAGAGTCAAACTACTTAACCCTGAGGTACAGTGCACAGAAACTGGATCATAAAGCAATCAAGATGCCAGAAAAAAGTAACACAACTGCAGGCTGTCTCAAGAATGCCCAGTGACAATGGTTGTTACTTTTATTGCTCGGCACCTGTTGTTGTTTCGAAATTTCAAAATCAAAAGCAAAATTTTTTTTCCAGAGGCAAGCCTCAGACACTGAACATATCATACATGACACCATATTCTAACAGGCAGTTCCAATGATACACATAATATACAAACTCCTTCAACCCTGTGCCCAAGCATTGCTAGTGCGACAAAATTTGTTTAATTAAAATGGGTTTTCCCCTTCCTTTTCTTGGTCGCAAGCAAAGGGAACTAACTTCCACAGTATTTCTGGTGGTGTTGGCTCCTGTCAATTTGAAGGAAAAACCAGTCCATTTTAGTGTACTTTCTGAGTTTTTCCACATCAGAATGGCAGAGCAGCCTGCCAAGGCTGTAAACACTCTGGGGTTGAACGGGTTAAAAAATCTTGTGGGAACAACTTTTCTCTTCAAATGCCAGCTCCGTAATGAGATCATCACTTTCTCAAAAGGAAATTCTTAACTGATAACAATAATCATCATCACCGTAATCATAAAATAATAATAATAAATAAATTATGATAATCATCTAATAATAATCATAATAATAATGAATAATAAAAATAATAACAATAAGAATAAAAATCATGTAAAACAAAATATCAATATCATTATCACACCTTAACTCTCTTTGGAATGCCATGACAGGGAAGTGCAAAAATAAGACAGGCTGCCATAAAGCGTTTAATTTTTGTTTTGAAGGGGAGGGAGTGGGGGTGGGCAAGGAGAGGGGAGTGATTTGAGTGGGGTTGGGTGGCCGTGGGAGGTTGCTGACCCATCATCTGCACACTGTCAGTGGCATTACTCCCACACCTCTCATTCTAAGTGCCCCAGCCACAGTCACACCTAAGTTCATCTACCACAGTCCACAGGGATCTATCAGGTCATACACCAGAGGAGATCCTGCACTGCTGCTGAGTCAGCATGGTGGTGTTCAGTAGTGACTGTTCTGATTCCAGTTTACAGGAAACCACCTGCTGATAACAATGATCGCTTAGTGGTGGGGCCAGACTGAGAACATTCCCTCCAGAGTGGAGATGGCCACCATGTCCCTGCAATGACAGTCCCCATGGAACTGGCAACACCAGTCCTCAGCAGGAGCTCACCACCAGCATGGAAGTGGGGGGACATGGATACTTACTTACTTATTACTCAGTGGGGATGGTCAAACTGTAGTCACCATGAGAGCACGGAGTAGAAGGCCACAACGTCTGGGACAATTTTTTTTCCACACTGATAATGGCTGCCCAAATTTCAACACATGCAGTGGAATAATGCCACTGAAATGGTGCAGATGATGGGGCAGCAAAAAACAAAACAAAAAAAACATGCAGACTGTGGAGTGGATGCTGTCAATGCCTTTCTGTGTGTTACACTCTGATGTGTCATTCAGTTTTCTCCCACACAAGTAAGACGAACCATACTGGCTTTACACAAGTTAAAACTGCTAAAGTATACATGTTATGAAATTGATCAGTTTTAAAACAAAATACACATGGTCATAAATGTATTTTTAATCTACCAATTTGTTTTCTACTGTAACAGTAATATTATGTCTAGTTGTTTTTTTTCCATAGTGTTGTTAGGAGTAAAATTACATAAACAATATACATACAATCATATTCAACTAGTAGGAGAAAAAGAACTGGTCTTTTGGGTTCTTTCTTATTAGACTGTAGATGACAGAGAAATCTCCCAGCTTACTTCAAAGAAGAACAACGCAAACAACAGTGTCATACAGTACAATGCGGCAGGCTAGTTCTGCTGTTCTGAAAACGAGAGCCTTTCGCATTAGCTCCTACACATCTACAGATACAAATCATAAACCACTAAGTTACAGGCATCCACATACATGAATACAAATGCAGTATACATCTGGTCAAACTAAATCATTGGGGGGACAAGAAAAACAACTTCCAAGGCAGACAGACATGACAATGGAATCATCGGTCATCCCCATCAGTCATCACAGCCCCTGTGCCCCCTGTCAGTCCAGGTGAGGAGAGAGGTAGGTTTGGTCCCTGAACACAGTCACATGATTACCTGCCCCTCCACATAACGCATCAACAATGAACTGACACAGAGACTGGGGCTATCAAGGACAAAAGCGCTGCTTTTGGAGGCATTTGATTGACACTGAACAAAATGCCATGTGATAGACAAATGTGATAGTCTATAGACAATGAATGTGCATGTAAAAGATGATGGACATAAACATACAAGTAAAGGCAATGAACATAAATGTGACAAACAATGAACACATAAGTAGCATCACAATCAAACAAGCAGTGCCATTTATGTAGAAGTATCAGTATCAGTGGCTCAAGGAGGCGTCACTGCTTTTATGTAGAAGAACATTTATTAATACATCCCTCTGGGAAGTTTTCTCCCCTTCAATTTCTAGTTAAAAAAAAATAAATAAATAAAAAAATAAAAATTGTTTCTGAAAATGAAATTCTTAACAATCAAATAATAATAATTTACTAGTACTTTTATAAATTAAGTTCCTATGACCCTGGTACCTGTCAACCATCCCCACACAACAGAATTATCAGTCATCATTGGTACCTGTCAACCATCCCCACACAACAGAATTATCAGTCATCATTGGTACCTGTCAACCATCCCCACACAACAGATTTATCAGCTGTCATTGTACCTGTCAACCATCCCCACACAACAGAATTATCAGTCATCATTGGTACCTGTCAACCATCCCCACACAACAGATTTCAGTTGTCATTGTACCCGTCAACCATCCCCACACAACAGATATCAGCTGTCAATGGTACCTGTCAACCATCCCCACACAACAGATTTATTTATCAGTTGTCATTGATTACCGTCAACCATCCCCACACAACAGATTTATCAGCTGTCATTGATGCCTGTCAACCATCCCCACACAACAGATTTATTAGTTGTCATTGATACCTGTCAACCATCCCCACACAACAGATTTATCAGCTGTCATTGATGCCTGTCAACCATCCCCACACAACAGATTTATCAGCTGTCATTGATGCCTGTCAACCATCCCCACACAACAGATTTATTAGTTGTCATTGGTACCTGTCAACCATCCCCACACAACAGATTTATCAGTTGTCATTGATACCTGTCAACCATCTCCACACAACAGATTTATTAGTTGTCATTGGTACCTGTCAACCATCCCCGCACAACAGATTTATCAGTTGTCATTGGTACCTGTCAACCATCCCCCCACCCACACATAACAGATTTATCAAATCCTATGTGTCAAGTACCCAGCACAAAAATCACACACTGTTGTGGATTCATGAAAAGGGAATGCAGTCTACACACCATTACTGTAAGATGATGTTGTCATAAAGTAATTGTGAGCCTGCAATGTTTGTGCACTTGCTAGCAAGTCAAAAGCGTTAGCATGCTTGACAGCAAGTCTAGAATGTTTGTATGCTTGCCAGGAAGTCTAGAATACAATGTTTCCATGCTTCTTTGCAAGTCTAAAATGTTTGTATGCTTGCTAGCATGTCTTAACTCACTTGCTGCCATTGTCCGCATATGCGGATGTCGTCGGACAAAGCGTTGGATGCCAATGTCCCATATGCGGATTTGGATTTTGAAAAGTCGCGCTGTAGGAGGACGTGTTGGATACGAAACTCAAAAGCAGAACTGATTCTTAAGTTATCTCCGGCCAACTTTTCATTCACACACACTGCGTGTGTGTAGTGATACATTCGTTAGCAGACGACAACGAAGCATACCCTCGGTCAGCTCTGCAAGTTGTTTGACAAGATGGCGTCACGTCGAAGTGTTCGACACGGTAGGAGAGGTCAAACGCAACACAGCATTGAAGCTACTTTGGAAATGATCCAAACTGAAGGCTCCGATGTTGAAGGAGATAATATTGATTCGTCGGACAGTGAATTTGAACCATATCCCGATGAACTAGAAATAGATTCAGCCGCTGAAGAGGGTGTTTACATTGGAGAGGAAAGCGAGTCCTGACCATGTGCCAGCTGACCGACACTGACAACGAGATCACTGAGGAAACGGACGAGTTTGCTGGTGTTTTTGCCAGTGATTGGCCTGAAAATGGTGAGTGTGTATGTATTTTATATATATATATATATATATATATATATATATATATATATATGATATATATATGTGTGTGTGTGAAACAAAACAATGTCACATGCTCAGGTGTACAACTCTGTGTGTGTGTGTTTATGTTTATGTGTGTGTGTGTGTGTGTGTGTGTGTGTGTGTGTGATTGCATGCATATGTTTACTTATTTTCTGTTTTACAATAACATGGAGTTTATTTGTAGAACAAGGTGCTATAGAAATGACAGTAATACTACTAATACTGATGATACTGTCATTATTGTTCTCCATCAGCCAGCCCCAGGGAAACCCTACGTTGAGCCCAACATCACAGTCAACGGTCAGAGACTCAGTGCAGTGGAGCGGTTCACATACCTTGACAGCACACTGTCAAGAAATGTGACCATCGACGATGAAGTGAACGTCAGGATTGCAAGAGCAAGCGCAACTTTTGGTAGACTCAATGCTAATGTCTGGAACAGAAGAGGCATTGGTCTTGAGACCAAGCTAAAAGGTCTACAGAGCAGTAGTTCTCCCCACACTACTGTACGCCTGCGAAACTTGGACAGTGTACCAACGACATGCCAAGAAGCTGAACCACTTCCACACAACATGCCTCAGGAAGCTACTGAACATCAAGTGGCAAGACAGGACCCCAGACACAGAGGTGCTCGCAAAAGCCACCCTTCCCACCATCTTCACCATCCTGATGCAGTCCCAGCTTCGCTGGGCTGGACACGTGGCACGCATGCCAGACCATCGGCTGCCCAAAAGGCTCTTCTATGGCGAGCTGCAACAAGGGAAGAGATCACACGAAGGTCAGAAGAAGCACTTCAGAGATACTCTGAAAGTCTCTCTTAAAGCGTTTGATATCAACCCTGACTCCTGGGAGGAATCTGCAGTGGACCGTGACATATGGCGCGTTGCTGTGCACAAAGGCGCCAAGTTGTGCGAGGCCAACAGGACTGCTGCAGCTGTTCAGAAGAGGCAGGCCAGAAAGTCACGGGCAAACAAGCTCCCTGACAATGATATTCCCGTCTTTGTCTGCCCCAACTGTCAGCAAACATTTCGTGCGCAGATTGGACTATTCAGCCAGTCCAGCCATCTGCGTATTCACAGATAGATTCATGAGCATCCTCCCCCCCACCCCACCACCACCCTCCCCCCATCCTCCAGCTGGATGACAACGATGGTCATCATCGATCTCGACGGACACACCACCAATACTAATATTGTTAAAAAAAATCTAAAGTGGTTTTCTTTGACTACATGTAAAAAACTTACCACATATGCTTCCATTCACATAAATTTTTAGAATAAACAAGGGAATAAGCAAACAAATAATTTAACAACAATAAGAAGAAAGAGTCAGACCTGCATGATCATTTGTGTGTGCGTATGGTTGCAGGTCATGTTGCTGTGCTGAAGTGGCAGGACAAAAATCCAGTTCATGTGCTGACAACAGTCATGCTGCCAACTACCATGGTCAGTGTGACAACACGACACCGTCCTGAAAGACAGAAGCCAGCTGCAGTACAAGACTACATCACCAACATGGCTGGAGTGGATATGAGTGACCAGCTACTGCAAGTGCAAGGTCTGTGAAGACCTGTTCAAGCGCCACAACATACCAAGACACGAAACTGCCAACTGGTGTCCAAAATGTGGAGTTCCACTGTGTGTGAAGCTGTGCCCAGGACTCAACATCACCTGCCATGAGCTTTTTTCACTCCAGACAAGACTATTGTCAGTGATAATACATCAGGTTTTTGTGTACAGTGAACTCCTTTTTTTTATGTAGAGACAATATTTTCTTTTGTGTGCGTGATTTTCAACTTTCTCCATCATCTGTTCATACTTCATTGCATGTACTAGGTCTTCAGTTCCTCAAATAGTGTTAGGATGTGATGTGGAACATTTGTAAGCTGTTCAAGGTCACTTGGTATACCTTTCTGATGGGTGCAAAAATGCTACAAAATACACAAAAAATGAATACCGTGGTCAACAACAAGATGGTGAATAAATAATTTAATTTTTTGCACAAATATGGAACAACATTCACTGAATACACATACTAAATTTCAATTGTCTGGGTGTTTATTTGTTTTTTTGAGAATTTTTTTTCCCATCCTACACAAACCCTGGGTTTTCTGGGATTCGCAAGAGCAAAAACTCTTGGCATGGAGTGAGTTAAATGTTTGTATGCTTGCCAGCATGTCTAAACTGTTTGTATGCTTGAAAGAAAGCCTCAAATTATGTAGTATGCTTACTAGCATGTCTAAAATATTTGATTACTTGCTATCAAGTCTAAAATGATTGTAGGCTTGCAATAAAGTCCAGAATGTTTGCATGCTTGCTAGAGAGTCTAGAATATCTGCATGCTTGTTAGAAAGTATAAAATATTTGTGTGCTTGCTATAAAGTCTAAAATGTGTGTATGCTTGCTATGTTTGATAGACTATTCATTCCAGCAACAAAACATTTCATATACTCTCAGGTGAGTCCATATCAATTTGTTGTGAAAAACAATTCTTTCTCTTTGAAGTGATATAAGAAATGTCCTAGCACAACCCGAGTTCTGATAAACTGGATTCACTGCTTTAACTCCGAGGAGAATGAACAATCACATGATGTTGATGGTGATCAAATGTTTCATAATAACTCAAAGTTCACATTGTCAGATATGATAATAAACAGAATATACAGGTAAGGGTGTTCACATGTTTTACAGTGACTGAAGTTTCAGTGTCAGACATAACATAGGCCAGGAAATGAGAAACTGAATGGAAGACTGTGAACAAGAAATCAGGTGAAAAGAAGAGAACTTTCAGTCAATCAATTAAGAGCCAATTATGTGTGTGTGTGTGTGTGTGTGTGTGTCCATGTGCCGGTGTGTGTGAGTGCATGTGTGAGTGTGCATGTATGTGTTCGCTGAGTGTGTGTGCATGTACATGTGTGATTTGTTCTTTGGTTGGATTTCATCTGATGTGGACCTGATGTGGCAGGGAGTGTGTGAAGCTGCACAGGGAAGTCTGCCCGCTGTGGGTCACCTGCTGGTCTTCCCAAAACAACTTACCTCCCTTCCACAGCACATCACCAGTCAGCAACCAGAACCTCAACAAACACTGTGCATATAACAAGCATCACATTACGGAGGGCACTACTGCAATGAAGTCTTATAAAGCAAAAAATCACAATTATAACGAAAACAACAAAAATGATCACAAAAAACACCTTGTGCCAAAAAATAAGCATCATATTACTGAGGGGACTGGAACAGTCTTGTTGAAAAAAAAAATTTTTAAAACACCTTGTGTCAAAAATAAGTATTATATCTCAGAGTGGACTGGTACACAGTCTTGTATAATTTTTTTTTTTTTTTTTTTTTTTTTTAAAGACAACAAATGGCTTGTGTCAAAAATGACTCGATGTGTATGTCCAATAAAGAAGCAAAACACAGCACATAACACACTTTGGGACTGAATTCACTTTAAACACTAATGGTAAATCTTTGTTATTGTTCACTTAATTCACTTATTCAGCAATGCCAAAAACTAATCAACAGTAAAAATCATAAGTTAAAAAATGAGACACAGACATGAAAAGAGGGTGCCTTTTTTTCTTTTTATGGGAATGAAACATACAACATAACATCTCTGAGTGTACCATTCCTAGTAAATCATTCTGACAAAAAAGACAAAAAAGCCATATTATTTACTGAATCACATGCAGATTTGACAAAACAGCAAAAATTCAAAGAAAAAATACACCGAGTAGGCAACAAAAGGATACAAAATACACCCAAAGCACTGGAAAATATTGTAGCATGATTGGCAGCTGTTGTTTACAATTTCACTACATTGTTGTCAGAAAACAGCAGCCTGGTAAGCCTATCACAGACTGATAACAGACAAAAAAAAGAAAAGTCTTTCAAAGAAAAAAGAAAAACAACAAAACAACAACCCAGATACAAACCAGGAATGAAAAGACAACAAAGAAGAAATGGAAGAAAGAAAGAGAAAAAAAAGGAAGAAAAACAAGGGAATGCACAAAAAAAAAAGAGACAGAGAGAGTAAATTTCTCACTCAGAATTTCCTGGACAGGGCCAATGGTATCACTCAGAATTTCCTGGACAGGGCCAATGGTATCACTCAGAATTTCCCGAGGACAGGGCCAATGGTATCACTCAGAATTTCCTGGGCAGGGCCAATGGTATCACTCAGAATTTCCTGGGCAGGGCCAATGGTATCACTCAGAATTTCCCAAGGACAGGGCCAATGGTGTCACTCAGAATTTCCCAAGGACAGGGCCAATGGTATCACTCAGAATTTCCCAAGGACAAGGCCAATGGTATCACTCAGAATTTCCTGGACAGGGCCAATGGTATCACTCAGAATTTCCTGAGGACAGGGCCAATGGTATCACTCAGAATTTCCCGAGGACAAGGCCAATGGTATCACTCAGAATTTCCCAAGGACAGGGCCAATGGTATCACTCAGAATTTCCCAAAGACAAGGCCAGTGGTATCACCCAGAATTTCCCAAGGACAAGGCCAATGGTATCACTCAGAATTTCCCAAGGACAGGGCCAATGGTATCACTCAGAATTTCCCAAGGACAGGGCCAATGGTATCACTCAGAATTTCCTGGACAGGGCCAATGGTATCACTCAGAATTTCCCAAGGACAGGGCCAATGGTATCACTCAGAATTTCCCAAGGACAGGGCCAATGGTATCACTCAGAATTTCCTGGACAGGGTCAATGGTATCACTCAGAATTACCCAAGGACAGGGCCAATGGTATCACTCAGAATTTCCTGGGCAGGGCCAATGGTATCACTCAGAATTTCCCAAGGACAGGGCCAATGGTATCACTCAGAATTTCCTGGGCAGGGCCAATGGTATCACTCAGAATTTCCCAAGGACAGGGGCCAATGGTAACTGAGTGAACACTGTGATCATTCTTCAGACTTGCCCCTGGCTGCAAGTTTTAGCTGTTGGTTCACAAGCCAACTACATCTAGTCAAATCTTTGGACTTCATTCTGTACCTCACACAGTTTTTATTTAAGGCCTAGGAATGATACATTAACATTAAGTCCTCAATAAAGGGTAATTAGTTATGTCCAACTGTACAATCAACAACTATACTCTACCAGTTTTAACGATTTCAGATTGTCCAACTGTACAATCAACAACTATACTCTACCAGTTTTAACGATTTCAGGTCAATCTTCAATCAGAATCTTGTTAAATTTGGAAGCAAAACCCAACCCAGGCCTACCATGCCAACATGTTCTGTCCAAAATGCTCTGTGGTGATGTGATCTTGGACCTCTGAAATCTCAACACAGTTCATGTTCTCCTAACATTACCCACTCCTCCATATCTGATGAAGGCTGGATGCGAGACACAAAACCCTGTGATGCACACATGCCAGTTCAATGACATATTGACTTCAGACTGTGAAAGGATGATCTACCTTCCTGCACTTTGTGTTAAGATTTACCACGGACGCCCAAACACCCATTCATTATCCAAACAGGAGGATTTCACAGACAATGCGAGTCAAGAACTAAGGTTAACATCTGACAGTTGTGAACATCCTTGAAGAGAAGTCACTGTCTGTCCTCTGAAACAGTGTCAGTTCTGGAGAGTCGAGAGTCCTTGGTGAGCGGCAACCTGTGTGGCACTGTAGGTGAAGGCAGACAGTGACCCCTCCAAGCACAAGGCCTGGGGACAGTGATGACACACCCACAGCAGGTACCTCTTCTTCCTTCTGCTGATGTCATCCAAGGGAAGAGCAGATGCTGATGTCATCCAAGGGAAGGGCAGATGCTGATGTCATCCATGGGAAGGGCAGAGAAGGCAGATGCTGATATCATCCAAGGGAAGGGCAGATGCTCCATGTGCCCCACAGTGGACAACAGAATGATTCTGATGCAAAACAGCAATCCAGAATAATGTTCTTTCTGGCGTGTCAATGTGGGTACAGATGACATAAAAATAGTGCCCAAAGTTAGAACCACAATAAAATAATCCTCACATTAAAACAAGAAGCCAAATATATCTCCTAATCTTGAAATATAGGCACAGTTTTCATAACATATCTATGGTCATAAAAGTCAGGATGATGCTTAAAGCAGATACACGCAGTAGCTCACAGACTGACAACAGACACTTCACACTTATTTGTGTGAATGATGGAAATCAGTCAGTAGTCACACATGTTTCAGAGCTAGAAAAGTCAAAGGATAAGGTTTCTTGGTCTACAACATAACAGTGAGATCTCCCCAAAAACTCATGATCATCAGTATAACCAACATCACTGTCCTCCAAACAACCTCCCCCCCCCCCCCCACCTCCCCACACACCTCCTCCTAACATCCCCAAAGGATGCTTTCCAACCGACAGGCCGCTAACAGGCTCCCTTGGTGGTGGAGGAAGTGGAGTCAGTGGTGCACGTGGGGTGGGGGTTCTTCTTATCCAGCAGCTGTTCGGCGGTCCTCACAGCGTTGGGAATGGTGTCTTTGGTCAGCGTCTGGTGGCCAAAGACCAGCTCTGGCTCCTCCACCTCCTCCCTCGACACCTGCAACACCACCACCCTTCTTTGACACCTGCAACACCACCACACTTCTTTGACACCTGCAACACCACTACACTTCATTGATATCTGCAACACCACCACCTTTCTTTGACACCTGCAACACCACCACACTTCTTTGACACTGCAACACCACTACACTTCATTGACATCTGCAACACCACCACCCTTCTTTGACACTGCAACACCACTACACTTCATTGATATCTGCAACACCACCACCTTTCTTTGACACCTGCAACACCACCACACTTCTTTGACACTGCAACACCACTACACTTCAGTGACACCTGCAACACCACCACCTTTCTTTGACACCTGCAACACTACTACACTTCATTGACACCTGCAACACAGCTACGCTTAACAGGGTTACATTCTGTGACACCACTGCACAAAACAGGGACACATTCAGCAACACCACTGTGCGTTGTTTGACTTTGGGAATTGAAGATGACCATGACGTCAGGAGCAGATGTAAGACTGTGGGTCTGAAGGTGACCGGTAAGGCCACTCCCGGCCCAGAATGCTCACCCACATGTGGGATGTGTGGGAAGAAGCTGCAGTGGAAGTGAAGGTGGTTCATGCCCTGCATATGGCACGTTTCCTCTGAGTCTCTGTGGTGCATCTGTTTTCTGCTGTGTGTGCTCCTTTGGGGATCTTGCTTCGTCCGGAGCAAGCGATTCACAGCTACTGGGTTTAATGTTGAGGTTTTGGGGGGACGCTTTGAGGCAGTGTTTGAAGCATTTTTTCAGCTCCTCAACTGAGCACTTGCCCTGGCCCAGGTCTTCATACAGCAGCTGTTTTGGCAGTTGACTGTCATATATCCTGATGACATGGCCAGCCCATCTGCCTTGGGCTTTCTGTAGGTGGGTGTAGAAACTGTGGGTGCTAGCTCATTCCAGGGCTTCTGTGTCTGGGACTTTGTCCTGCCATTGTATGTGGAAAAGTCTGCAGAGGTAGCCCAAGTGGAAGTGGTTGAGCTGTTTAGCGTGTCTGCTATAGACAGTCCAAGTCTCACTGGCATGAAGAAGGGTGGTGAGTACCACTGCTTGGTAGGCCTTCAGCTTGGTGGTAAGGCTGTGTCCTCTCCACTCCTATCATTTTTACGTGGTAAGGCTGTGTCCTCTCCACTCCTATCATTTTTACGGAGTCTCCCAAAGGGGGCACTGGCTTTGGCAATTCTGTTGTTGATCTCTGCATCAATGTTCACCGCTCGTGAAAGAGCACTCTCCAGACAGGTAATGCTGTCAACTGCTTGTAGCTTCTGACCCTATATTGTGATGTGTGGCTCCTGGCAGGGCTTTCCTGGTGCTGGCTGGTACACAACAACTGTCGTTTTGGTGCTGACTGTGAGACCAGAGGTGTAGCAGGCTTATGAGAAGCAGACCATTTCTCAGTGCATCTTCCGCTGTGTGCTGGTGTTCAGGGCGCAATCATTAGTGAATCACAACTCTCTGCTTGACCTCATCACATACTGACGGGCACAATAGCCGAATGGTTTAAGTGTTGGACTTTCAATGTGAGGGTCCCAGGTTGGGTTCGAATCTCAGTGACGGTGCCTGGTGGGTGAAGAGTGGAGATTTTTCTTATCTCCCAGGTCTACATATGTGCAGACCTGCAAGTGCCTGAACCCCCTTTGTGTGTATATGCACGCAGAAGATCAAATACGCACGTTAAAGATTTTGTAATCCATGTCTGCATTCAGTGGGTTATGGAAACAAGAACATACCCAGCATGCACACCCCCAAAAACGGAGTATGGCTGCCTACAAGGCAGGAAAACAAGAGAGGCAAGGCCTTCAAGACTCACTTGTGATACACTTAAAAAAAAAAAAAAATCCAAGCTTTTTATGTATAGAGTATAATTTCAAAATGTAATGTTTAAGATGAGAAAGATGAGTTAAAAGTAAATCAAGTCCCCTAGCATTAATTACAGAGTAATTTCCCTTTTTTACTATCTGCACCAAAACGTTTCCAAATAAATAAAACTTCCATGCTTAGCAAAAGAAGTTCCTGTTTGAACAAAAAATGATAATAATGACTGCTCTTGTTGTTGGGTCAGAATATCAGATCAAAGTGCCAAGTTTAGAGAATAAAAAAAATATAAATATAACAGTAAATGCAGTTTGCATATAATCAGGCTTCATTTATTATTTTTTTGTGCCCATCCCAGAGGTGCAATATTGTTTTAAACAAGATGACTGGAAAGAACTGAATTTTTCCTATTTTTATGCCTAATTTGGTGTCAACTGACAAAGTATTTGCAGAGAAAATGGCAATGTTAAAGTTTACCACGGACACACAGACACACACACAGACAACCGAACACCGGGTTAAAACATAGACTCACTTTGTTTACACAAGTGAGTCAAAAAAGGTCATACACGTAAAATGTTACATGTCTGTCTGAGTGTGTATGTGTGCATGTCTGAAATTTGATTGAATGACACAGGAAATGAATGATGAGCACCCACTGGCAGCCGTCAGTCAGCTCTACCCAGGTAGGCAGCCTGTTGTGCAAATGACCCTGTGTTTGTAAAGCCCTTAGTGCTTGGTTTCCAACCAAGGATAGGCGCTATACAAGTATCAATATCAATCAATCAGTCCCTGCTTCACACTGTTCATCACTGGGGAGGCAACACCACTACACTCAACAGGGATACATTCTGTACTTCTTTCATGTGACCAGTCCTGTACATTCTCATCATCAATCATATTTTCTTTCTGTACCATTCCTCTACAGTTATTATTGATTTCTTTATTCATTTATTGCTGTGTGAATGGAGGTAGAACCCATTATATGTGCCCATTATTATGATAATTAAAATCATTTTTGTTAACCCTTTCACTAACAGAACTATTAGTGATTTTTGCAAAATAATCACCCACCTCTAAAAAAATCACAAATATTAAAATCAAGCTCAAAGTATGTTAAAGATATGTTTTCTTGATCAACAACAATATTACTTTTCTATCATTTTTGTTGTTGTTGCTATTGTCAATGCTGCACAGGAAATCAAAAAAGTCCTTGCCACCTCTTCTGTACTGCAAGTTCTGGCAGCCATGTTAACACACTCAACAGTTTTTCGCTTTATAAAACGCAAAAAAACAGCATCAAAATTGAGCCAAAACTTGCAGAGAAACTGCTTCAAACACTCATCATGACAGGCGCCATTTGCAAGGGAGGTAAGTGTATCCAAATGAGTGGCTGGACATTTGATTATGCAGTTACCTCTAAACTGCAGACATAAATACATATATATATCTAAAGTCAGAAATGAAAGCTTTTTAACTGGCGGTGGTGCAAGCAAATGATTATGTTTCAGTTTGAAAGGAGAAACTGCATTGGTTTGGGTATGTTTTTGTGCAATATGGAGTGATGGCCCAGAGGTAACGCGTCTGCCTAGGAAGCGAGAGAATCTGAGTGCGCTGGTTCGAATCACAGCGCTGTAGTGTAGCGAAGCGGTCTCCCTGGGGAGAGCAGCCCAAATTTCACACAGAGAAATCTATTATGATAAAAAGAGAAATACAAATACAAATCCAATATGAAGTGGTGAGTTAGGATGAGTGAATGAACAACACCAGAACAAGTTGCTGCATTCTTTAATACTGGCAAAAAATATTCTCTTTGTTCTCATCTCGGTCTGTGTCTGGAGTTTTTTGTTCATTCTTCTTCTTCAGTATTCATGGGCTGCAACTCCCACCTTCACTCATATGTACATGAGTGGGCTTTTACGTGTATGGTTGTTTTTACCTCGCCATGTAGGCAGCCATACTCCGCTTTCAGGGGTGTGTATGCTGGGTATGTTCTTGTTTCCGTAACCCACTGAATGCTGACATGGATTAGAGGTTCTTTAATGTGCATATTGGATCTTCTGCTTGCGTATACACACAAAGGGGGTTCAGGCACTAGCAGGTCTGCCCATATGTTGACCTGGGAAATCGGAAAAATCTCCACCCTTTACCCACCAGGCGTCGTTTGAACCTGGGACCCTCAGACTGATATTCAACACTTTAACCATTCAGCTACTACACCCGTCATTATTCAAGTTCAGTCAAATTCTTTGCGCACCATTTGCATATTTTACCATATCACAAACACACTGCAGTGTTTGTGTAGAACAAACAAATCTGGCCTGGTACATCCTGCACATACCAACAAGGGCGGTGTCAACACACTGCAATACAATGCACAAAGCCAACACCACACAAACAACAAATGGTCCATTTTTAAAAAAAACTGAACATGAAGTCAACTGTCACTGGAGACCAGAGACAAATGCTGGCTCAAAATCTGTCTTAACTTTTTCGCAACATGCAGCAGGCCACCCACTGGTTGTACACACGTTGCGAGAATCATCGCAGCGTGTTGTGAGGCTCTGTGAACACGCTGCATGGATTTTTGCAGCAGGTTTCTATAATTAACCATGACCGCATTGCTCCGTTTTCAGTCAAACAAAGACTACTGATAGAAAATTCCTTTATCCTACATCACAATCTGTGACCTTTGAACACTGTCACTCTGAATTTCATTGGCTAAATTCAGTTCAAAACGACCAACCCCCCGTCACGCTTTCATTCTCACTATTGACACAACATGGCGAGGTATCGGAGAAATATCAGTGACAAACAAGTGGTTGAACTGATCTTACAAGAAGGTTCAGACGAGGATCTGAATATAGATCATTATGAAAGTAGTGGAGGAAGTGTCGAAGAAGAGGTTTTCACTCATGACATTCCAGAAAATGATGATAATTCATCATACAAAAGCGACAACGAAGCCGCTGGTTCCTCCAACACAAGTGATGCATGCGGTCAAGTTGATGGCGATGCGATAGAATTGTTCGCCAATTTTGAGTTGGAAGAGGACAGAGAAGACCCCTGTATGATGCTGACACCGAAACTGATGAATCAGACGACACAGGAGAAGACGATGATGGGACAACATGGGTGAAGAACCATCAAAATTTTCCCCAAGAACCCGACTTCAAACCCGACCCAGTGTGGTTTGCAAGAACACATGTTTGCAAACAATGACAACCTGACAGCTCTCGATGCATATCGTGTGTTCTTCACGGATGACTTCATGAAGAGCATAAAACATGAGACAAATGAATACGCCAGGTCAGTTATTTGACAACATTCTTTGTTTATTATTATTTATTATTTTTTTTATGAGTACATGAGTAATCATACGCATGCATGTGTACGAGCATGTGTGTGTGGTTCTCTTTGTGTGAGGAGGAGAGCTGGTATGCACATGTATGTTTGAATGTATCACAATGTATGTTGTATGTGTGTGTGTGTGTGTGTGTGTGTGTGTGTGTGTGTGTGTGTGTTTAGTGTTTAGAATTAGAATATTTATATAACATACATATAATGTGTTATGTATAAAACCATGTTTTGTAAATCACCTTTAGCTGTCCATTATTATTATTATCATTATTATTTGTATTTCTTTTTATCACAACAGATTTCCCTGTGTGAAATTCGGGCTGCTCTCCCCAGGGAGAGCGCATCGCTACACTACAGTGCCACCCAATTTTTTTGTATCTTTTCCTGTGTGCAGTTTTATTTGTTTTTCCTATCCAAGTGGATTTTTCTACAGAATTTTGCCAAAAACAACCCTTTGGTTGCCGTGGGTTCTTTTACATGCGCTAAGTGCATGCTGCACATGGGACCTCGGTTTATCATCTCATCCAAATGACTAGCATCCAGACCACCACTCAAGGTCTAGTGGAGGGGGAGAAAATATCGGCGGCTGAGCCGTGATTCAAACCAGTGTGCTAAGATTCTCTCGCTTCCTAGGCAGACGCGTTACCTCTAGGCCATCACTCCACATTACAAATTATTCATTTGTTATCATTATGTAACATGATTATTGTGTGTTCTAGTCTCTCTTTTTTCATTATATTGTACATGTCTTTGTGACTGTCAGTGTGGGTTTTTTTTGGGTGTGTGTGTGTGTGTGTGTGTGTGTGTGTGTGTGAGCTGATCTTTTCATGGATTAAAATTCAGTTCTGTATGAGGTAAACAATGTAATCATAGCGATAGTATAACTGTAAGTGTATGACAGAAGGAGAAAATATTTAATCAATGACAATGAAATAATGATAAAGAATGTTTCACTATTTGTTTTTGCTTTCTTTCAAACAGATGTGCCATTGAAAAGAAGAGACGACGGTGTGGGGGGACTGTTCCACCAAGGACCATCTTTTCAAGGTGGAGACCTGTCATCATCAATGACGTCCGGAATTTCTTTGCCTGCTGCATCCACATGGGCATGGTGAAGAAGCCCAAGCTGTTTGACTACTGGTCACGACACCCATCTCTGCATGCGTCGTACTGCAGTCAGCTGATGTCAAAGAACCGTCACATGGACATTCTTTCCTTTTTGCACATCAATGACAACGCTACGTATGTGCCATCTGGTGAAGACAGACATGACCCAATCCACGAAATAAGACCATTTGTGGATCATTTGAATCAAGTGTTTCAAAGCACATATGTTCCTACAAAGAATGCTGGTGTTGATGAGGCAATGTGCCCCTTCAAAGATCGCAGCAAGTTCCGTGTCTATATGAAGGACAAACCAACAAAATGGGGCTTCAAATTCTATGAACTTTGTGACAGTTCCAATGGCTATGTATTTTGTTTTGAGACGTTTTGTGCAGACAAGCGACTGAGCAACAAGCCGTACAATGTCGTCTTCCGCCTGATGCAGCCACTGTTGGACAAAGGTTATCCACTTTATGTTGATAACTATTACTGTTGTCCGAAGCTGTGTCATGACCTTGCAGCCTGAGGAACCATGGTGTGTGGCACTGTATGGAAAAACAGGGTTGGCATGCCACGTGAGATGTGTCAAAGTGACCTGCCAAAAGGTTCCATTGATTACCGCCACAAAGGAGCTGTTGTTGCATGTAGGTGGAGAGACAAGAAGGATGTGTACATGCTGTCAATAGTCCATCGACGAAGTCTTCACCTCACACAAGCTTGATATGAGCTGAAACAGAAACCTGTGGCTGTCATCAGTTACACTGCAAACATGGCAGGTGCTGACAACGCTGATCAGCTTATATCCTATTTCCCAATGCACTGAAAGAGTGTGAAATGGTGGAAGAAACTATCTTCCACCTGCTCACAATGGTCATGATCCAGGCCATGATCATACTGAATGTACACAGACAGCGACATGGCAGAAAAAAGAAGACCCTGCAGGACATGGTGAAGGATGTGCTGACACAGCTGCTGGCAGTGGAGGAAGTACCTATTGGGCATGTTGCTGTGGGTGACAAGCTGTGGCTTACTGGTCGACATTTCCCTGCCAGCATCCCGGAAACCACCAAGGCAAAACCTTACAAGAACTGCAAGGTGTGCTGTGCCAGGGCCAGGGCAAGCAGAGTGAGTCGAAAGCAGGCAACCACCCAGAGATAACAGACGTTACTGGTGCCCAGACTGTGGTGTGGCACTTTGTGCAGCACCGTGCTTTCAAATCTGGCACACTGAGAAAGACACTTGCAGCTAAGTGCAAAAACAGCAGATGCATAAAGGGACTGAACAGTGTATTATCTACAACTGAGCATCATGAGAAAGAGTGTACAATTTTGAAAAAATATGTGAATGTTTTTCAGTGGGAAAAATTGAACCTGGAGTGTAAACAGTGCAGGACGTCAACTTTTGTGTGAGTTCTTTTCATAAAAAAAAAGCAAACATGCACATGTGGATTTATGTGTGATGGTTCTGTTCATTTGGTGAGTAATTTTTTTTATTTGGTTCAAAACAGTGTGTGTTTCCTTCTTGTAAGTGTGTGGTAATGTTTACATGCATTTTACTTTAGCTTTTTTGTGTTGTTATTTACAATGTTTATTTCCCAAACATGATCAAAGTCATGAACTTTTATTTAAACCATTATAAACTATAAACTTTCTTCTTTTTTTTAATCATTTTCATGTACTATACTAGTCTATAGACACACAATTATCACTAAAAGTGGGTGACTATTATTTCTGTGTGGATTCATCAGATTTTTTTTTCAATCAGCATACTGACTATTTTCAGAGGCATCATTCAACACAAAATAAATTATTCTGTAACATGAAAATTATACCACTGAAAAGTAGAAAGAGTAATATTTTTACAATGATACCAACATAGTGTGCCTACATGCAGTAGTACTTCTACAGCAGACCGTATAAAAAGTCAAAAATGAGTGGTTCCCAGGCTACACTCAGGCCAACAGCAAGGTGTTCACAGTGTAACAGGACGTGGCTTGGGCTGCTGTGCTCAAAGAGTTATACTCAAATGATGCATGGATGTACTGTTGATTTTCTGAAAAAACTTTTGGTGAAAAGAATGAGGATAAATCTGTGTGGGAAATGTGTGTGTGTGTGTGTGTGTGTGTGTGTGTGCGTGCGCATGCATGTCTGTATGTGTGCATATGCGTGCGTTTGTTCATGCATATGTTCATGCATGTCTTTGTGTTCGCACACAAAAGCATGCATGGACCTGTATGCATTCGTAAGACAGACAGACAGGGAGAGAGGGCAGCAAAGAGACAAAAGGGGAAAGGGGAAATAAAGATGGAGCTTTCTGATCTACCTTTCCACCTGTGTTAGTGACACATGGAATCAAGGTTAAGCAAGTGCTCCCTACCTTTGCAAACTTCATCAACAGGTCATAGGTGATGCCCTCAGATATCATGGAGTCCTGCTTGTACTCTGGGTGTGCAGCCACTAAGTCACGGATCCAACGGGCTGTCGTCTTCAGTTCCCCTGGAAACACAGCAACAAAGTCAGTTGTTTTTTCTAAGTCTTTATACAGAATTTGTGCTTTTTTCCTACAGAACCCCCCATCCGTGATAGAATAATCAATAACTGACTGTAGTCACTCTATGGAAGGAAGGAAGGATGGAAGGAAGGCTGAACACCATTTACATGGATTGATGAATCGGAGTTTCATGACAATATATCATGCTGGCGGCATTTCTGTGGTGTGTCACTGACATGTATATATATATACAATTCCAGCTTAACCAGTATATCTGAGGTGACAGGTGGTGACAAGACAAACATGAGCGGACCTGAAGCACGCTTGCTGATGAGATGCAGGTACTGCTGCACAGTGCACCTGGTCTCCACGTCACACTCAATGTTGTTCAGATAGGTGTTGATCTGAGGCAGAATGCCCACAAAGTCATCCTGAAATACACACACCCCACCCCCCACCGTCATCACTTCATCCGTTTTGTCATCACTTCAGTCATTCTAACACGTCAAAGACAAACAAGGACAGACAGACAGAGGTATGAGACAGAGAGAAAGAGAAAAAACAAGGAGGGACAGACAGATAGACAGACAGCCAGCCAGAAAGACAAGAGACAGCTATGCAACTGATGAGAGAGCTGAAACACAACAGACAGACAGACAGACAGACAGATAGACAAGAGACAGCCATGGAACTGAAGAGAGAGCTGAAACACAACAGACAGACAGACAGACAGACAGATAGACAAGAGACAGCCATGGAACTGAAGAGAGAGCTGAAACACAACAGACAGACAGACAGACAGACAGATAGACAAGAGACAGCCATGGAACTGAAGAGAGAGCTGAAACACAACAGACAAACAGACAGACAGACAGATAGACAAGAGACAGCCATGGAACTGAAGAGAGAGCTGAAACACAACAGACAGACAGACAGACAGACAGATAGACAAGAGACAGCCATGGAACTGAAGAGAGAGCTGAAACACAACAGACAGACAGACAGACAGACAGACAAGAGACAGCCATGGAACTGAAGAGAGAGCTGAAACACAACAGACAGACAGACAGACAGATAGACAAGAGACAGCCATGGAACTGAAGAGAGAGCTGAAACACAACAGACAGACAGACAGACAGATAGACAAGAGACAGCCATGGAACTGAAGAGAGAGCTGAAACACAACAGACAGACAGACAGACAGACAGATAGACAAGAGACAGCCATGGAACTGAAGAGAGAGCTGAAACACAACAGACAGACAGACAGACAGACAAGCAACAGTCATAGTAAAAGAGAAATGAACAAGAAGAGACAACAGACAGACAGACATACAGACAAGTGACAGTCACAGAAGCCAAGAGAGATAACGAGCAGACAGACGGTCAGACAAACAATGGAACATGAAGAGACAGACAGACAAACAACAGTCATGGAATAAATGAGAGATGAACAAGAAATGACAGAAGACAGACAGACAGACAAGAGACTGTAAGAAGAAAGGGACAAAAAACGAAAACAAAAAACAAAAACCACAGAGATGACCCAGCACTCACACTGCCGTTGATGATCTCATCCACAGTCATCAGGCGGTACTCGTCCTCCACCCCTGAGCAGCATTGCAGGCGACAGGAGGAGGAGCACTCACAGGCCTCGGGGGGAGAGCAGTCTGCCAAACATCTCGTCAACATCAGTCGTTACCACAGACTCATCAAGTCATGGTAGAGATGTGCACGGTGTGGTGCAGAAAGTGGTGGATTGGTGTGTGGTGTTTTGGGGGGAAGGAATGGAGGGAAGACATCATTTTGTTTGTTTTGGGGTTTTTGTTTTTAAGGAGGCGTCACTGCATTCGGACAAATCCATATATGCTACACCACATCTGCCTGCCAAGCAGATGCCTGACCAGCAGCGTAACCCAACGCGCTCAGTCAGGCCTGGAGAAAAAAGAAAAAAAAATTGCATGGTGGGTAAATGGGTGAGGGGATGGATTGGGAAAGGATACTGATGTGAAATTGCAACAATGATGTGTACGTGTGTCAAGTCAAGTCAAGTCAAGATTTTATTTCATGATGGTAAATTGAATAAGCAACAATTGCTTTTTTACATCAAGCCATCAATGTGTGTGTGTGTGTGTGTGCATGCGTGCGTGCATGCATGCGTGCGTGTGTGCGTGCGTGTGTGTGTGTGCTTATGTGTGAATAGAATAGAATAGAATAAATTTTCATGTCATGAAACTTTAAGGTTTATAAGACAGAAGTACATAGATAAATGAATAAGTGAATAATTAATTAACATCATAAACTGGAACAGCATTCATAAAACATTTTTTTTCTAATCTTGTTAGTATGTATACATCATCTTTAGCATGAACTGACTGGGAATATTTCCTGTGTTATTTGAAATTTTGAATATCTTTTTTAAATTGTTCCCTTTAGGCTTTACATTTAAGGCAGTGACCAAGGAGATCGATTTCATCTTCCAATATGTCACAATTGATACACAATCTGTCTTCTCATAGAATATTCAAATAACTACCCTTTTCAATTTTAGGTCATGCGTCATTCGGAGTTTTGCTTAGGTCGTCTCTATGTAATTTTTGTTGTAATCCTGTGTGTGTGTGTGTGTGTGTGTGTGTGTGTGTGTGTGTGTGTGTGTTTAACTGACATGTTCTTTTACAAATATTCTTCCAAGATGTATGATGTTTTTGTATTACTTTAATGTGCTTGTTTCTGACATGTAAATTATTCAGTTTTCTGAGCTAATAAAGTTTGCATGATTTGGCCATTAACCCTCACTGCCCACTGTTCCAACCACTTCAAATCATGCTGTTTATAGCCAGCCAACAGCAAAGGAGTCACTCAGGATTGAATACCTGTCAGTTCTTACAACCATTACAAAGAAACCCTAATGATGTTATCTGGCCAATTAGAATCACTTTAAAAAGACCAGTTCATCCATGTCTCAATCAGTGCAAATGAAATTTAAATCAAGTGGGATTTTGTTTTGTTTTCCCATTCACCCAGCAAAACCTACTGATAAGAAATACCCAAACCCACTTCATCATAAGGAAAGCTATATCATCCCATCACTCCAGACCAACATTTTCAAAGAAAACTGATCTGAATAGCTTGTAGTGAAGTTTGTGATGTATGCACTTCAGTGATTATGGAAGCATGTATCAAGGGTAAACTGAATGAAACTGATTAGTTTGTGCTGTATTGAAGAAAATAAAACAAACAAAACAGAAGTGAAAGTAGGGTTCCAGACATGTGTTCCTGTTTAGTGGTTTGTGTGAGTGCACACTGACTTGACACGAAACGTGTGATGCAGGATAAAAAGAGTTAAAAAGTGTTCAAAGTATTAAAAAAAAAAAAAAAAAAAAGATAATAACAGAAACACCTTCAGGTGGGACTGGAAGCACTGAACATGACAGAGAGAGAAACTGTATTTTGTGTACGTTTTTAAACAAACCAATCATTTTGAGTTTTCTCTTCTCTCTGTTTACAAAGAGACACACAGAGAGAAGGGAGCAGGAAGGGAGGGAGAGAAGAAGAAGAAGAAATACAAGAGAATCAGAGACTAGAGAGCTGGAGGCAGACAGTAAGACAGACCGACAGACAGACAGACAGGCAGACAGACAGGCAAAAGTATCATTTCTTTGCTTGGAAGTCTATTAAAATACATCCATAATAAACAAGATCTTAGATACCATTTTTATTATATCACAATATTTTTGTTGTTGTTTACAAGAAAGAAAAGCATAGCATCATTAAAAAAACAAAACCCCAACGATCATATCATTCAAAAACTATAATCAAAGAAAACAAAAGAAAACCTGAACGTCTGAAAAGAGAAAAATGCAGAAGTGAAAAAGGTTCACCTAACATCACAACGATGACACTGTTGATGAGAACAAGTCTCTGAATGCATGCAAGATGCAGCAGAGTGTTAGACATGTGATTAAAATTCTTTCTGAGTCTTCAGATGCCAGAGAAAGGAACTGCATGCAGAGGGTTTTTTTCTGATCTGAATGATGGAATATTTCATGCCTTGAAAAACTACCCTATCTTCTAACCTAAACGGCGTCTGCCTTGTGTATCTAAATGATATCTTTAACTATCTCTGTGGTTTAAAGAAAATGCAACTCTACAAAGGAAAATGTGTATGTTTTGCTATGTCTTACCAGTGAGGACGTCTTTCCTGAAGTAAAACTTGCCTTCCAAGACACCATCCCTTTTGAATGCTGTTTTCATGTTCTCATCCACCTGTCACCACAACCAACAAAATCAGACACTGAGGAAACAAACACCTCCTCTCTTTTGTTACTGTCACAAAACAGCTACCACATAATGACAGCAAATCAGGTATTTTGCATGTAGATGGTGGTAGCTCTATGCAGTTTCCAATTAACCTGAACACTGATGACTTCAAAAGTCTGCCAGTAGATAAATGATGAAGAATGGTCACACAGTGAAAGAAAAAAAGCTTTACTTTAGCCTTTAAAATCCATGTGAACCATGACCACAGCTATCCACTTCCAGAAACAACAGAAAAATTTAAGGCTTTGCAATTCATGCATAAAATTACAATCCATTTGTAAACAGAGAAGTAGAATAAACACATCCTACTTTTTGGCATTTGCATCAAGATACGATTTTATCAGACCTGTAGTCATGAGATAGATGAACACTGCCTGTCTTGGCTGTGACCTGTGTTTTGGTTGTGTAACACTTTGTACCCCATCAGTACAGCTGCACTGCAGTTTCTGTGGACCCGCCCCACAACAGCTGAGTGCACTGTAAAAGCCATACTTCATAAACCAAACACACACAACATCATCAGAAACATGCTCAATCACCCTGAAAACTCTTGCCAACAACAATGAGGCTAAAGCCAACATGTTAAAAGTGCCAAATTTGAACACAATCAATTGAGAAAGCGAAACTAGCGGTACCCGCTGCACTTCAGAAAGACCCCCACTCCGTACCAGGGAAGCAGCTACGTGTTAGGGATAAATCTGCACTCAGGGTACACGCTGTGAAGGAGAGTGGAGGACGCTGACCTTGGAGATGGGAATGATGAAGTTCAGTTTGTAGGACAGGATGACCCTGGTCAGCAGCACGATGAACACAGTGTAGGCAGCATTCTCAAAGTCCGTCAGCTGGGCCTGCAACACACTGCCGCTGTCACACGTCTCAAAATACCCACTGTTCCACTGTCCACTACAACCAAACCTTCTGCTGGACTAGTGGAAAAGATCCTTTCATTTGTCTGTTGGGCAATCATTTTCTTCCCCACACATTTCAAATCATGAACCTTTTTTTGGCTGGGTTAGGGGGTGGGGGTGGCAGGGCAACCAAGTTTTGACTGTGTAACCGGGCAGTCAGCTTTAGTGCAGACCAGTGGCGTTTCCCTCTACCCTTTTTAACACCTCCATCCCATCCCCATTTCACTTTTCCTGTAACACACACCATATCTAATGAACTCTGTCTGCTCACTTGTCATTGCACAACCAGTAGTTTATTTTATAACCTGTCTCGGAACTTGGGGAGGACCAGTAGAAATTTTGGGAGGAAAATTTTATTTCTTTATCTACTGTGTCAAACAACTCAAAAATAGAATAGAGAATGTAGAAGTATGCAGTATGGAGAATGCAGAATTATGCAGTATGCAGATTGTAGAAGTATGCAGTATGGAGAATGTAGAAGTATGTAGTATAGAGAATGCAGAAGTATGCAGTATGGAGAATGTAGAAGTATGTATTATGCAGATTGCAGAAGTATGTAGTATAGAGAATGTAGAAGTATGCAGTATGGAGAATGTAGAAGTATGTAGTATGCAGATTGCAGAAGTATGTAGTATAGAGAATGTAGAAGTATGCAGTATGGAGAATGTAGAAGTATGTAGTATGCAGATTGCAGAAGTATGTAGTATACAGATTGCAGAAGTATGTAGTATGGAGAATGTAGAAGTATGTAGTATGGAGAATGTAGAAGTATGTAGTATGGAGAATGTAGAATTATGTAGTATGCAGATTGCAGAAGTATGTAGTATGGAGAATGTAGAAGTATGTAGTATGCAGATTGCAGAAGTATGTAGTATGGAGAATGTAGAAGTATGTAGTATGGAGAATGTAGAATTATGTAGTATGCAGATTGCAGAAGTATGTAGTATGGAGAATGTAGAAGTATGTAGTATGGAGAATGTAGAAGTATGTAGTATGGAGAATGTAGTAAAGAGAATGTAGAAGTATGCAGTATGCAGACTGCAGAAGTATGTAGTATGGAGAATGTAGAAGTATGTAGTATGGACAATGTAGAAGTATGTAGTATGGAGAATGTAGTAAAGAGAATGTATAAGTATGTAGTATGCAGATTGCAAAAGTATGTAGTATTGAGAATGTAGAAGTATGTAGTATGGAGAATGTAGTAAAGAGAATGTAGAAGTATGTAGTATTAGTATGTAGTATGGAGAATGTAGAAGTATGTAGTATTAGTATGTAGTATGGAGAATGTAGAAGTATGTAGTATGGAGAATGTAGAAGTATGTAGTATTAGTATGTAGTATGGAGAATGTAGAAGTATGTAGTATGGAGTAGAAGTATGTAGTATGGAGAATGTAGAAGTATGTATGGAGAATGTAGAAGTATGTAGTATGGAGTACAAGTATGTAGTATGGAGAATGTAGAAGTATGTAGTATGGAGAATGTAGAAGTATGTAGTATTAGTATGTAGTATGGAGAATGTAGAAGTACGTAGTATGGAGAATGTAGAAGTATGTAGCATGAAGAATGTAGAAGTATGTAGTATGGAGAATGTAGAAGTATGTAGTATTAGTATGTAGTATGGAGAATGTAGAAGTATGTAGTATTAGTATGTAGTATGGAGAATGTAGAAGTATGTAGCATGAAGAATGTAGAAGTATGTAGCATGAAGAATGTAGAAGTATGTAGTATGGAGAATGTAGAAGTATGTAGCATGAAGAATGTAGAAGTATGTAGTATGGAGAATGTAGAAGTATGTAGTATGGAGAATGTAGAAGTACGTAGCATGAAGAATGTAGAAGTATGTAGTATGGAGAATGTAGACGTATGTAGCATGAAGAATGTAGAAGTATGTAGTATGGAGAATGTAGAAGTATGTAGTATGGAGAATGTAGAAGTATGTAGTATTAGTATGTAGTATTGAGAATGTAGAAGTATGTAGGATGAAGAATGTAGAAGTATGTACCATGAAGAATGTAGAAGTACATAGTATGGAGAATGTGGAGAGTACAGAAGCAGGCTGACTCATGAAACTGACATGACTGACAGTAACTGAACTAATGGACCTATGACAATAAGCCAATAAAATTGCTTCGTTCAGAATTCAAAACTGACCTCAAATTAACATATTTTGTGAATGAACAACACACAAGTTTCAATGCACAGATACGCAGTGGTGCATTGGGCCTTCAGCTGATTAATCAATGCTCATTACTCTAATTAAGAATGTGTTCTGGCCTCAAAACTTCCACAATAGCCTGTACTGGGTGCCAAAGAGCACACACACTTGAGGCCAGTCAGTGCCACACTTCCGATGGAGTCAGCAGACAAAACTTGCCCTGTGTGGATGTCACCTGGCCATCTGCTTTTTCTACACTAGTGGTGTGTCCATCGAGAGATCGATGATGACCATCGTTGTCATCCAGCTGGGGGATGGGGGGAGGGTGGTGGTGGGGTGGGGGGGAGGATGCTCATGAATCTATCTGTGAATGCGCAGATGGCTGAATAGTCCAATCTGCGCACGAAATGTTTGCTGACAGTTGGGGCAGACAAAGACAGGCATATCATTGTCAGGGAGCTTGTTTGCCCGTGACTTTCTGGCCTGCCTCTTCTGAACAGCTGCAGCAGTCCTGTTGGCCTCGCACAACTTGGCGCCTTTGTGCACAGCAGCGCGCCATTTGTCACGGTCCACTGCAGATTCCTCCCAGGAGTCAGGGTTGATATCAAACGCTTTAAGAGAGACTTTCAGAGTATCTCTGAAGCGCTTCTTCTGACCTCCGTGTGATCTCTTCCCTTGTTGCAGCTCGCCATAGAAGAGCCTTTTGGGCAGCCGATGGTCTGGCATGCGCGCCACATGTCCAGCCCAGCGAAGCTGGGACTGCATCAGGATGGTGAAGATGCTGGGAAGGGTGGCTTTTGCGAGCACCTCTGTGTCTGGGGTCCTGTCTTGCCACTTGATGTTCAGTAGCTTCCTGAGGCATGTTGTGTGGAAGTGGTTCAGCTTCTTGGCATGTCGTTGGTACACTGTCCAAGTTTCGCAGGCGTACAGTAGTGTGGGGAGAACTACTGCTCTGTAGACCTTTAGCTTGGTCTCAAGACTAATGCCTCTTCTGTTCCAGACATTTGCACTGAGTCTGCCAAAAGTTGCGCTTGCTCTTGCAATCCTGACGTTCTCTTCATCGTCGATGGTTGCATTTCGTGACAGTGTGCTGCCAAGGTATATGAACTGCTCCACCGCACTGAGTCTCTGACTGTTGACTGTGATGTTGGGCTCAACGTAGGGTTTCCCTGGGGCTGGCTGATGGAGAACTTCAGTTTTCCTTGTGCTGATGGTAAGGCCGAAGTTCCTGCTGGCAGTGGCAAACTTGTCGACGCTGAGTTGCATGTCAGCTTCAGATCCAGCGTTGAGGGCACAATCATCAGCAAACAAAAAGTCTCTGATGATGTCTGTCATGACCTTCGTTTTTGCTTGAAGCCTTCTGAGGTTAAACAACTTGCCATCTGTTCGGTACTTTAGGCCGATTCCAACATCGCCATCTCTGAAGGCATCAGTAAGCATTGCAGAGAACATGAGGCTGAACAGCGTTGGAGCCAGGACGCAGCCTTGCTTGACACCATTTGTGACAGCAAAAGGAGCAGATGTTTCGCCATTGTCCTGGACTCGAGCCTGCATGCCTTCATGGAATTGGCTGACCAAGGAAATAAATTTCCGAGGGCATCCGTACTTGGCCATGATCTTCCACAGTCCCTCTCTACTCACGGTGTCGAAGGCCTTAGTGAGGTCGACATAGGTGGAGAACAGATCAGCATTTTGCTCCTGACATTTCTCTTGCAGCTGCCTTGCAGCAAACACCATGTCGGTGGTTCCGCGCTCTTTCCGGAATCCACATTGGCTCTCAGGCAAATGACCTTGGTCAAGGTGTGCTGTGAGGCGGTTTAGTAGGATCCTGGCAAGTATCTTGCCTGCGATGGAGAGCAAGGAAATGCCCCGATGGTTATCACAGGCTTGCCGGTTCCCCTTTCGCTTGTACAAGTGAATGATAGATGCATCTTTGAAATCCTGGGGGATCGTCTCTTCTTTCCACATGAGTGAGTACAGCTGATGGAGCTTCTCAGTCAGCACAGTGCCTCCATCCTTGTAGACCTCTGCTGGTATGGAGTCTGAGCCAGGTGCTTTGCCACTGGATAGCAGACGGATTGCTTTCTGGGTCTCAAGAAGTGTTGGCGGATCGTCCAGTGCTTCGTTGATGGGGACTTGTGGGAGACGGTCTATGGCTTCATCATTTATGGAGGAAGGGCGATTTAAGACACTGCTGAAGTGCTCAGCCCAGCGTTCGAGAATTTTCTCCTTCTCGGTGATCAAGGTATTCCCATCTGCACTGAGGAGGGGGAATGATCCTGAGGATCCCGCAGATTCTGCCGGATCCAGACTTCGCATGCATGGGTAGACACACCCCGGGGGCCAACTGCGTGTGGCATGCACACAGCACAGTGGAGCTATATGGCCGTCGGTGGCTCTCCTGAGCCGACGCCCTTTTATGGATCTCCATAAGGGTGTCTAGCCACCTGCCTCACCAGTCCCGGAAGGGAGCAGTGGGAGTGCCGGTTTAGTCGCCGGCAACCCGACCCTGAACAGGTTGTACTGGATTACAGGTTACCAGTAGCAGATCTAATGACCTGACCTGACATGCTTTTTCTACACTAGATGAACCCCATCTTTCTGAAGGACAACCAAGAAATGACAGTTACCTCAATATATTTCTGTACTGGATTAACCCCATATTTCTTTCTTCTTTTTTTTTCTTTTCTTTTTTGCCCCATCATCTGCATCTTTTCAGTGGCATTACTTCCACGCCGCTCATTCCAAGTTCCCCATACACAGCCACACCCGGGTTTGTCTGCCAGTCCCAGTGCCAGCAGTCCACAGGGAACCATTGGTGTTAGGTCGCCAGGAGGCCACACACCAGAGGAGACCCTGCACTGCTGCTGAGTCACTTTGGTAGTGTCCAGTGATGCCTGTTCTGATAGGACACCACCTACTAACCACAATAATGACTTAGTCACAGAGCCAGATTGAGTGAGCATCACCCACATAGTAGAGACCACCACCACATCCCTCCAATGGCAGTCCCCCATGAATCCGCCAACACTGAAGACCCTGACAAGACTCATCAAGTGGGGAAGTGGAGGATGACCCCCATATTTCTGAAGGACAATCAAGAGATGACAGTTACCTCCATAGGCCTGAACTCAACACGCCACCCAATGTTGGACTGGGGTGGGGGAGGTTTGAACCGCATCGTCTGCCAGTTGGTTGACTGGATGTTCTGCAACACAAATGACAGTGATCTTTTACAACACATATCTGAGGTGACACTAGAGTTTATGCAGACATTTGTGGATGTGGCCTGTGAACTTCACATATGCTCATGTCATCATTTATTACATTTGCATGTGCATATGAACAAGCACACATTTAAACACAAACACACAGGTGTGTGCATGCGCGCGCACACACACACACACACATACATATAAGAACACGCACACACTAACATCACTTACTGTGACACACACACACACAGACACACATACAGTCACACATACATGCACACATACGCGCGCGCACACGCACACACACACACATACATATAAGAACACGCACACACTAACATCACTTACTGTGACACACACACACAGAGACACACATACAGTCACACATACATGCACACACACACACGCGTGCACACACACACAAACACACACACACACACACACATGTACACGTGCACACATGTACATGTGCACACACATGCAAGCACAGACACAGATATAGATACACACACAGACACACACACCTCAAAATGATCTGTGTCCTCTTCATTATTCTGCTGCAGTTTTTCACTGAACAGGGAGATGGGATCTCTGATGAACAGGTGAGCAAGATGACGAGCTAACATGTTGTCCACACCTGACACACACAAGAGGCACTCAATTACAAGTATGCACACACACACACACACACACACACACACACACACAAACACACACACATAATGATCTTCCTTATATACTTTAAGAATAACATACCAGTATGCACACACTCACTGCATCTCTCTCTCTAAGATGCACACTCACAAACATATACAATACACACATGCATAGATATGTGCACACATCCACACATGCATGCACACATATGCACATACAGATATCATACAAATACCACTCACAAACCCAGACACAGACAAACACACACACACACGCGCGCATACACACACGAACACACACACACAACACAGACTACACACATTCTATTTGTCAATTCCCTACCTCCCCTCCTCCCTCCGACACATACAACACTTCTCTCTACTTCCCTCTCCCATACATATCAGTGAATGCATGTATTGACAGAGCATGCAATCCATTGCCTGTCCCCTGAGATCTGTTCTTTCTATATGTCCTTTACATATACTTGGCCAATGTGAACATCAACAACAGCACATGGCCCCTGTCTGTCAATGACTATGGGTGGGAGCACATCTGTATCCAAATGTCCAGGTAAAAACGCTGATTCTTAGGGCAGCCTGCTTTCTGTGAAGCCCTTTCATAACCAGCTATCACTTTGTTAAAAAATCATACATGCTGATACACACACACACACACACACGTGCACGCGCACACACATTATTTCTCTAGAACTGCTAATATCTAGAGACGCAAAACAAAAGTGGACACACACATGCATGCATGCACGCGAGCA
Organism: Babylonia areolata; assembly: GCF_041734735.1. Lineage (NCBI taxonomy): Eukaryota > Metazoa > Mollusca > Gastropoda > Neogastropoda > Buccinidae > Babylonia > Babylonia areolata. The sequence goes on along the minus strand of NC_134891.1, from coordinate 12,747,086 downwards.
CACACACACACACACAGAGCAATTCATGCATAAGATTTTCAGCAATTTTGACAACAATATAATTAATCCTTTACAGAGGATAGCCTGGCCTCTTGCAGAGCAGCATAACTGTATGAGGTAACATGTAGATGTGTAGGTGATAAACATGTAATGTCTCTGCAATCGAAACACACTGCAGTAAAGCAAAGAACAAACAAAAAACAAACAACAAAAACAAAAACGGATTTACATAAAGAATGACAGATTTTTTACCTTGTTATGTTTTTCATGTTCAGTTTTGGACAAATGCAGTGTGGCCCAAGTAACAGGACACAAAGAACAATTCACAACTCACCCCCAACAATAAGGATGTCAGACACACCACTCACCCACAGCAATAAGGATGTCATACACACCACTCACCTCCAACAATAAGGATGTCATACACACCACTCATCCCCAGCAATAAGGGTGTCATACACACCACTCACCCCCAGCAATAAGGATGTCAGACACACCACTCACCTCCAACAATAAGGGTGTCAGACACACCACTCATCCCCAGCAATAAGGATGTCACACACACCACTCACCCCCAGCAATAAGGGTGTCATACACACCACTCATCCCCAGAAATAAGGATGTCATACACACACTCATCCCCAGCAATAAGGGTGTCATACACACCACTCATCCCCAGCAATAAGGATGTCATACACACCACTCACCCCCAGCAATAAGGGTGTCATACACACCACTCATCCCCAGCAATAAGGATGTCAGACACACCACTCACCCCCAGCAATAAGGATGTCATACACACCACTCATCCCCAGCAATAAGGGTGTCATACACACCACTCATCCCCAGCAATAAGGATGTCATACACACCACTCACCACCAGCAGTATGGGTGTCATACACACCACTCACCCCCAGCAATCAGGATGTCATACACACCACTCACCCCCAGCAATAAGGGTGTCATACACACCACTCATCCCCAGCAATAAGGATGTCAGACACACCACTCACCCCCAGCAATAAGGATGTCATTCACACCACTCACCCCCAGCAATAAGGGTGTCATACACACCACTCATCCCCAGCAATAAGGATGTCAGACACACCACTCATCCCCAGCAATAAGGGTGTCATACACACACTCATCCCCAGCAATAAGGGTGTCATACACACCACTCACCCCCAGCAGTATGCGTGTCATACACACCACTCATCCCCAGCAATAAGGATGTCATACACACCACTCATCCCCAGCAATAAGGATGTCATACACACCACTCACCCCCAGCAATAAGGGTGTCATACACACCACTCACCCCCAGCAATAACGGTGTCATACACACCACTCACCCCCAGCAATAAGGGTGTCATACACACACTCACCCCCAGCAATAAGGGTGTCATACACACCACTCACCCCCAGCAATAACGGTGTCAGACACACCACTCATCCCCAGCAATAAGGGTGTCATACACACACTCACCCCCAGCAATAAGGGTGTCATACACACCACTCACCCCCAACAATAAGAGTGTCATACACACCACTCATCCCCAGCAATCAGGATGTCATACACACACTCATCCCCAGTAATAAGGGTGTCATACACACCACTCACCCCCAGCAATAAGGGTGTCATACACACACTCACCCCCAACAATAAGGATGTCATACACACCACTCACCCCCAACAATAAGGGTGTCATACACACCACTCATCCCCAGCAATAAGGGTGTCATACACACCACTCACCCCAAGCAATAAGGGTGTCATACACACCACTCACCCCAAGCAATAAGGGTGTCATACACACCACTCACCCCCAGCAGTATGCGTGTCATACACACCACTCATCCCCAGCAATAAGGATGTCAGACACACCACTCACCCCCAGCAATAAGGATGTCATACACACCACTCACCCCCAGCAATAAGGATGTCATACACACCACTCATCCCCAGCAATAAGGATGTCAGACACACCACTCACCCCCAGCAATAAGGGTGTCATACACACACTCACCCCCAGCAATAAGGATGTCATACACACCACTCATCCCCAGCAATAAGGATGTCAGACACACCACTCACCCCCAGCAATAAGGGTGTCATACACACACTCACCCCCAGCAATAAGGATGTCATACACACCACTCACCCCCAGCAATAAGGGTGTCATACACACCACTCACACCCAGCAATAAGGATGTCATACACACCACTCACCCCCAGCAATAAGGATGTCATACACACCACTCACCCCCAGCAATAAGGATGTCATACACACCACTCACCCCCAGCAATAAGGGTGTCATAGATGTCAGTATCCATGGTGAGCTCGATGTCGTTGTAACAGGTGCTGCACTCCGACAGGTAGCTGTCGATGGAGTCGTAGCGGGATTTGCTGATCTGGAACCGGTTGTCCTTCAGGGGCTGCCATAGACACAATTGTTTTGTTTGTTTTTTTATTGTCGATATATACACAGCACTATCTTTGGTCAGAGACCAAGCTCTAAACATTCTGTAACATGGAGACATTTGCACCACAGGCTACCTTCCTGGGTAGAGCTGACTGACCGCTGCCTTTAGGCACTCATCATTTGTGTCCTTATCATTCAGTCACGCTTCATTCATACACACACACGTATATTGGAGTGGATTTTTCCTCAGAATCTTGCCTGGGGCAACTATCTTGTTGCCATGGGTTCTTTTTATATGTGCTAAGTGCATGCTGCACATGGGACCTCTGTTTATCATCTGTTCTGAATGACTAGTGGTCAAGACTAACACTCAAGGTCTAGTGGAGGGGGAGAAAATACTGGCAAATATGGGATCCCATCCTGCACCCTCAGATTCTCTCACATCCAAGGCTGACACATTGCCACAATGCCACCACTCCACAATCATGCTCCAGTTCTCTCACTCTCCCCATCACTCCTACCTTTCAATCTTTGGAAGCACACCCCCTTCACTTCTGCCTTTCACTCTCTCTTTGGAACCATGCCACCTTCACTCCTGCCTTTCACTCTCTCTTTGGAACCATGCCACCTTCACTCCTGCCTTTCACTCTCTCTTTGGAACCATGCCACCTTCACTCCTGCCTTTCACTCTCTCTTTGGAACCATGCCACCTTCACTCCTGCCTTTCACTCTCTCTTTGGAACCACACCACCTTCACTCCTACCTTTCACTCTCTCTTTGGAACCACACCCCCTTCACTCCTGCCTTTCACTCTCTCTTTGGAACCACACCCCCTTCACTCCTGCCTTTCACTCTCTCTTTGGAACCATGCCACCTTCACTCCTGCCTTTCACTCTCTCTTTGGAACCATGCCACCTTCACTCCTGCCTTTCACTCTCTCTTTGGAACCACACCCCCTTCACTCCTGCCTTTCACTCTCTCTTTGGAACCATGCCACCTTCACTCCTGCCTTTCACTCTCTCTTTGGAACCACACCCCCTTCACTCCTGCCTTTCACTCTCTCTTTGGAACCATGCCACCTTCACTCCTGCCTTTCACTCTCTCTTTGGAACCATGCCACCTTCACTCCTGCCTTTCACTCTCTCTTTGGAACCACACCCCCTTCACTCCTGCCTTTCACTCTCTCTTTGGAACCATGCCACCTTCACTCCTGCCTTTCACTCTCTCTTTGGAACCATACCACCTTCACTCCTGCCTTTCACTCTCTCTTTGGAACCATACCACCTTCACTCCTGCCTTTCACTCTCTCTTTGGAACCATGCCACCTTCACTCCTGCCTTTCACTCTCTCTTTGGAACCGCACCCCCTTCACTCCTACCTTTCACTCTCTCTTTGGAACCACACCACCTTCACTCCTACCTTTCACTCTCTCTTTGGAACCATGCCACCTTCACTCCTGCCTTTCACTCTCTCTTTGGAACCACACCACCTTCACTCCTACCTTTCACTCTCTCTTTGGAACCATGCCACCTTCACTCCTGCCTTTCACTCTCTCTTTGGAACCATGCCACCTTCACTCCTGCCTTTCACTCTCTCTTTGGAACCATGCCACCTTCACTCCTGCCTTTCACTCTCTCTTTGGAACCACACCCCCTTCACTCCTGCCTTTCACTCATCAACCTACTTCAACACAATCAGTAAAATCAAGTAGTCTCATTACTCCAGACCAAGTAATTTTCATGCAGTGAAGGCTGAAAAAGGATTATGTCAGAAAAATCATCAATTAAAATTTTGCTTCTAGGTGGACTGCTGTAAAATTTGGTGTGCATGTTGCCGAGTGACTACTGAAGCATGTACAAAGTACACTGATTGAAACTGGAAAGGTTGTTTTTTAGTTTTGTTTTTTTCTCACTGTCATCAGATCACCCCCATAACATTTCCATTTTTCACACAACACATATGTCAATTGCTACTGTGACAAACAAAACAAACGAAACCAAAATATGAAAATAGGGTTAAAGACACGGCAACGACAATGAGTCAGTTTCACCCACCTCCAGACCTCGTTCTTCCTTTGTGCGATCGTCAACGGACTGTGCGATGACCGTCCATCGTGTGTCAATGTCTGACAGGTGACCGCGATAGATGGGAGATGCTGCAGTGAGGGCCAGCTGAAACACACCATGGTCAGCATGTCACTGGTCACTGTTAACCATACCTGGGAGATACAGACACCAGCAGTTTTGGTCAGAAAATACTCAGAGATACAATCAAGTCACCAAGATGGCTATGCTCTACTCTTTCTTTCATAATACAACACTGTGTCAACCAAGTCTGAGAGATACAGACAACTGCAGTGTTGGTCAGGAAACATTCATAACAGAACCAAGTCACCAAGATGCCTGAGAGATACAGCAAACCCTGCAATTCTGGTCAGGAAACATATGGCATATATTCAAGAGAGCACAGGCATTGATATGCTCTGTGTGTGTGTGTGTGTGTGTGTGTGTGTGTGTGTGTGTGTGTATATTTGTTGTGTGTGGGCATCTGTGTGTGTGTGTGTGTGTGTGTGTGTGTGTGTGTGTGTGTGTGTGTGTGTGTGTGAGCATGCATAAGCATTATTATGTATATGCATACATACCTAAATTCCTACAGCATTTGTGCTTGAATATGAATACCAATCGATCTTTAAACTTCATTGTATCTCCCCCCCCCCCACCCACATCCCCCAATATACTCCTTTGTGGCTCCAGTACACTTGGTAATACAACATACCTTGTTCTAAATATGTGATTTTTTTTTCTCCACATTTATTTGAGCTGTTTTCAGCTTATGGGAGCTTGTGTGTGTGTGTGGTAGAGAGTGGTTAGTCATTATCAGGTATGACTGTGTGTGTGTGGTAGAGAGTGGTTAGTCATTATCAGGCATGACTGTGTGTGTGTGTGTGGTAGAGAGTGGTTAGTCATTATCAGGCATGACTGTGTGTGTGTGTGTGTGGTAGAGAGTAGTTAGTCATTATCAGGCATGACTGTGTGTGTGTGTGTGGTAGAGAGTGGTTAGTCATTATCAGGCATGACTGTGTGTGTGTGTGGTAGAGAGTGGTTAGTCATTATCAGGCATGACTGTGTGTGTGTGGTAGAGAGTGGTTAGTCATTATCAGGCATGACTGTGTGTGTGTGTAGTGTGTGTGTCGTGTGTGTGTGTGTGTGGTAGAGAGTAGTTAGTCATTATCAGGCATGACTGTGTGTGTGTGTGTGGTAGAGAGTGGTTAGTCATTATCAGGCATGACTGTGTGTGTGTGGTAGAGAGTGGTTAGTCATTATCAGGCATGACTGTGTGTGTGTGTGTGTGGTAGAGAGTGGTTAGTCATTATCAGGTATGACTGTGTGTGTGTGGTAGAGAGTGGTTAGTCATTATCAGGCATGACTGTGTGTGTGTGTGTGGTAGAGAGTGGCTAGTCATTATCAGGCATGACTGTGTGTGTGTGTGTGTGGTAGAGAGTGGTTAGTCGTTATCAGGCATGACTGTGTGTGTGGTAGAGAGTGGTTAGTCATTATCAGGCATGACTCTGTGTGTGTGTGTGTGTGTGGTAGAGAGTGGTTAGTCGTTATCAGGCATGACTGTGTGTGTGCGGTAGAGAGTGGTTAGTCATTATCAGGCATGACTGTGTGTGTGTGTGTGGTAGAGAGTAGTTAGTCATTATCAGGCATGACTGTGTGTGTGTGTGGTAGAGAGTGGTTAGTCATTATCAGGCATGGCTGTGTGTGTGTGTGGTAGAGAGTGGTTAGTCATTATCAGGCATGACTGTGTGTGTGTGTGTGTGTGTGTGTGTGTGTGGTAGAGAGTGGTTAGTCGTTATCAGGCATGACTGTGTGTGTGTGTGTGTGGTAGAGAGTAGTTAGTCATTATCAGGCATGACTGTGTGTGTGTGTGTGGTAGAGAGTAGTTAGTCATTATCAGGCATGACTGTGTGTGTGTGGTAGAGAGTGGTTAGTCATTATCAGGTATGACTGTGTGTGTGTGGTAGAGAGTGGTTAGTCATTATCAGGCATGGCTGTGTGCGAATGGCTGACTGCCAGTGCAATGTCTAAATTCACTTAGAGAAATGTGCTATACAACTCCCATTAATCATCATAAGTAGTAGTAGTAGTAATAGTAGTAGCGGTAGTAGTAGTATCAGTAGTAGAAATATTGTCATTTCATCATCATCATCACCATTATCATTATTATAAGTGTTAGTATTAGCATTATGTTCTATTCTATTCTATTCTATTGAACAGCCACTGACCATGATGGGGCAAAAGGGAGCCAGCTGGTCGTAGAGCAGACGTGCCTCAGAGATGTTGCAGGCCTGAAAGGTCACCTGCAGACAACAGCAGCCCATGCCGAACCCCATACAGTCCATGTACACGTGGTCTGGAAGGGCTGACCGCTGGGCCTCACCTCCCACATCCCTCAGGCCGCTGAAGTCCTCCACGAAGGGGGACGGCGTGTTCACGTCCTTGTACACTGAGAGAGGGACGTAAAGGTGTTAGGGTGTAATCAGTGCACTGAAAGAGGGATGCAAAGGTGTAAAAGTATAACCAGTGCAATGAAAGACTTCAAAGAGAGATGTACAGGTGTTAGGGTGTAACCAGTGCACTGAGAGAGATGTCGAGGTGTAAGAAGTCACTTTACTGAGAATGGAAGGATGTGAGAAGTTTCTTTACTGGGGGAGTGGCTGCCACATCAATGGGTCATTTCATATTGTATTTGTCAATGACTGATGACCGACACAAAACCTAAACTCTGCCAGAAGATATTATACCAGGAAATTAGGATGCCAGAAGTCAATTCACTATGGAAGAAGGATGTCATAAGTTACTTTACTGAGGTACGAAGGGTGCCATAAGTCATTTTACTGAGGTAGGAAGGATGCCATAAGTTACCTTACTGAGAAAGGAATGATGCCATAAGTTACTTTACTGAGGTAGGAAGGATGTCATAACTTACTTTACTGAGGTAGGAAGGATGCCATAAGTTACTTTACTGAGGTAGGAAGGATGCCATAAGTCACTTTACTGAGAAAGGAATGATGCCATAAGTTACTTTACTGAGGTAGGAATGATGCCATAAGTTACTTTACTGAGGTAGGAATGATGCAATAAGTTACTTTACTGAGGTAGGAAGGATGCCATAAGTCACTTTACTGAGGTAGGAAGGATGCCATAAGTTACTTTACTGGGAAAGGAAGGATGCCATAAGTCACTTTACTGAGGTAGGAAGGATGCCACAAGTTACTTTACTGAAAGGATGCAATAATTTACTTTACTGAGGTAGGAAGGATGCCATAAGTCACTTTACTGAGGTAGGAAGGATGCCATAAGTTACTTTACTGAAAGGATGCAATAAGTTACTTTACTGAGGTAGGGAGGATGCCATAAGTCACTTTACTGAGGTAGGGAGGATGCCATAAGTTACTTTACTCAGGTAGGAAGGATGCCATAAGTTACTTTACTGAGGTACGAAGGGTGCCATAAGTCACTTTACTGAGGTAGAAGGATGCCATAAGTTACTTTACTGAGGTAGGAAGGATGCCATAAGTCTCTTTACTGAGGTAGGGAGGATGCCATAAGTTACTTTATGAGGTAGGAAGGATGCCATAAGTTACTTTACTGAGAAAGGAATGATGCCATAAGTTACTTTACTGAGGTGCGAAGGGTGCCATAAGTCATTTTACTGAGGTAGGAAGGATGCCATAAGTTACTTTACTGAGGTAGGAAGGATGCCATAAGTTACCTTACTGAGGTAGGAAATTTGCCATAAGTTACTTTCTGAGGCAGGAAGGATGCCATAAGTTACCTTACTGAGGTAGGAATGATGCCATAAGTTACCTTACTGAGGTAGGAAGGATGCCATAAGTCACTTTACTGAGGTAGGAAGGATGCCATACGTCACTTTACTGAGAAAGGAAGGATGCCAAAAGGTACTTTACTGAGGAAGAGACTGATGCCGTAAGTTAACTTTACTGAGAAAGGAAGGATGCCATAAGTCACTTTACTGAGAAAGGAAGGATGCCATAAGTTACTTTACTGAGGTAGGAATGATGCCATAAGTTACTTTACTGAGAAAGGAATGATGCCATAAGTTACTTTACTGAGGTAGGAAAGATGCCATAAGTCACTTTACTGAGGTAGGAAGGATGCCATAAGTTACTTTACTGAGAAAGGAAGGATGCCATAAGTTACTTTACTGAGGTAGGAATGATGCCATAAGTTACTTTACTGAGGTAGGAATGATGCCATAAGTTACTTTACTGAGAAAGGAAGGATGCCATAAGTTACTTTACTGAGAAAGGAATGATGCCATAAGTTACTGAGAAAGGAAGGATGCCATAAGTTACTTTACTGAGAAAGGAATGATGCCATAAGTTACTGAGAAAGGAAGGATGCCATAAGTTACTTTACTGAGAAAGGAATGATGCCATAATTTACTTTACTGAGAAAGGAATGATGCCATGAGTTACTTTACTGAGGTAGGAAGGATGCCATAAGTTACTTTACTGAGGTAGGAAAGATGCCATAAGTCACTTTACTGAGGTAGGAAGGATGCCATAAGTTACTTTACTGAGAAAGGAATGATGCCATAAGTTACTTTACTGAGAAAGGAAGGATGCCATAAGTTACTGAGAAAGGAAGGATGCCATAAGTTACTTTACTGAGAAAGGAATGATGCCATAAGTTACTTTACTGAGAAAGGAAGGATGCTATAAGTTACTTTACTGAGAAAGGAATGATGCCATAAGTTGCTTTACTGAGAAAGGAATGATGCCATAAGTTACTTTACTGAGAAAGGAAGAATGCCATAAGTTACTGAGAAAGGAAGGATGCCATAAGTTACTTTACTGAGAAAGGAAGGATGCTATAAGTTACTGAGAAAGGAAGGATGCCATAAGTTACTTTACTGAGAAAGAAGGATGCCATAAGTTACTTTACTGAGAAAGGAATGATGCCATAAGTTACTGAGAAAGGAAGGATGCCATAAGTTACTGAGAAAGGAAGGATGCCATAAGTTACTGAGAAAGGAAGGATGCCATAAGTTACTTTACTGAGAAAGGAAGGATGCCATAAGTTACTGAGAAAGGAATGATGCCATAAGTTACTTTACTGAGAAAGGAAGGATGCCATAAGTTACTTTGCTGAGAAAGGAATGATGCCATAAGTTACTTTACTGAGAAAGGAATGATGCCATAAGTTGCTTTACTGAGGTACGAAGGATGCCATAAGTCACGAAATCTCAGGCCTTCAGAACCGAAGAAAAACATTAATAATCAACATAAACAATACATCAAGCTTATCTGGATTTAATGGCAAACACTCGAAGAGTTCTTACCTGGAACATTAATGCACACTTTTTCTTTCCTTCTCTCTCGTATATTCCTGGTCAGTGTTCTGGAGACAGAATAGGGAGGAACAAATCAATATAAGCAGGGCACAGATACAGTCAGGTATATGAGGCAGCACAGGATGAATCAGCTAACCACCATTGCTAGGCTGTCCACATACATCTGAAAATAGCTCAACAGATTCATGATTATCCATACTGAGACATTATATTTTTGAATTTTCAATATCCATTCTTCCAAATCAACTGAACAAGGCCAAAATTAATCTTTCTGACAAATTATTTGTTAAGAACAACAGAACAAACAAAACACTGTATATTAAGAATAAGAGAACAAACAGAATATTGTTTCATTCTGCATTTTTCAACAACTATATTTTTTCAAATTACCGGTTTTGTGACTGGAAATGCTGTACAGCAAAGTTTCCTTGCTGATTTTCAGGTCAACTGCTGATTTTCAGGTCAATTTTACATCCAGAAAACAACAATAAATATGTACTTATTCCCGGAAGAGTGAAACATGCATAACAACAAAGATAAGACTCGCTTCACAGATTTTGTGGAAATTATGATAACATGAGAACATTTATGAAAGACATGGCTTGCACCTTACACCTGTTAGAAACACTGCCTGCCTTTCCTGGTGACACAGCTATGATTGATAATGGCACCTTCAACAGCTGCTCACTAAATACAGGTTTCACAAAAAGTTATGCACAACTTGCAAAACAATTTACTTCTTGGAGGGCAAGGGCATTGTGAAATAATGCTGATTTTTCGGCAAACAACAGTATATACAGCCAATGTAATCAGCACCATTCATAACCAGAGGTGTTTTCTTGCATATGCACTTCCATTTTCTAAAAGGAAAACCACAACTATCATTCAGAAATCACTGAATAACTTGCAATCTTTTGCTGAGACATGAAGTTTTCAAACACAATTTTCAAGCTGCTAATCATGGTGCACGTGTGCCGGAAACAGATGTTTGTGTGTTTGATAACAGGCCAGTAGTAGACCCTTTGCAGCCTGTACAACTTCAGTCTTTTTTAGTTTCTTTTGTTTTACGAGAACATACCTCTTTCATACAGTGGTCCATAACTTTTTGTGAGGTCTGTATGTCCTGGCAGAATAGCACACAAACCGACTCACTTGAACCGTGGATGTCCGTTGTTGATGGCCTCATCAGGGAAAAAGATGGATTTGGAGGCCCCAGACTCTGGGTTGGGCTGGCAAGGAGGAGTGGTGAACTCCCCCACACCCAGCCTGCACAGTCACAGTCAGTGAATGGCACACAGATTCCCCACGTACAGTCTACAGTCACACTGAATGGCACACAGATTCCCCACGCCCAGACTACAGTCACAGTGAATGGCACACAGATTCCCCACGCCCAGTCTACAGTCACACTGAATGGCACATAGATTCCCCACACCCAGTCTACAGTCATAGTGAATGGCACACAGATTCCCCATGCCCAGCCTACAGTCACAGTCACAGTGAATGGCACACAGATTCCCCATGCCCAGCCTACAGTCACAGTCACAGTGAATGGCACACGATTCCCCCTGCCCAGTCTACAGTCACAGTGAATGGCATACAGATTCCCCATGCCCAGTCTACAGTCACAGTGAATGGCACACGATTCCCCCTGCCCAGTCTACAGTCACAGTGAATGGCACACGATTCCCCCTGCCCAGTCTACAGTCACAGTGAATGGCACACAGATTCCCCATGCCCAGTCTACAGTCACAGTGAATGGCACACAGATTCCCCCTGCCCAGTCTACAGTCACTTTGAATGGCACACAAGATTCCCCATGCCCAGTCTACAGTCACTTTGAATGGCACACAAGATTCCCCATGCCCAGTCTACACAGTCACAGTGAATGGCACACAGATTCCCCCTGCCCAGTCTACAGTCACTTTAAATGGCACACAAGATTCCCCATGCCCAGTCTACACAGTCACAGTGAATGGCACACAGATTCCCCCTGCCCAGTCTACACAGTCACACTCACAGTGGATGGCATACAGATTCCCCACGCACAGTCTACACAGTCACTTTGAATGGCAGACAGATTCCCCATGCCCAGTCTACACAGTCACTTTGAATGGCAAACAGATTCCCCCTGTCCAGTCTACACAGTCACAGTGAATGGCACAAAGATTCCCCATGCCCAGTCTACAGTCACACTGAATGGCATACAGATTCCCCCTGCCCAGTCTACAGTCACAGTGAATGGCACACAGATTCCCCGTGCCCAGTCTACAGTCACACTGAATGGCACACAGATTCCCCACACCTAGCCTACACAGTCACAGTGAATGGCACACAGATTCCACATGCCCTGTCTACATGGTCACAATGAATGGCACACAGATTTCCCCTGCCCAGTCTACAGTCACAGTGAATGGCACACAGATTCCCCACACCTAGCCTACACAGTCACAGTGAATGGCACACAGATTCCACATGCCCTGTCTACACAGTCACAATGAATGGCACACAGATTCCACATGCCCTGTCTACACAGTCACAATGAATGGCACACAGATTCCACATACCCTGTCTACTCGGTCACAGTGAATGGCACACAATTTCCCCTGCCTAGTCTACAGTCACAGTGAATGGCACACGATTCCCCCTGCCCAGCCTACAGTCACAGTCACAGTGAATGGCACACGATTCCCCCTGCCCAGCCTACAGTCACAGTCACAGTGAATGGCACACGATTCCCCCTGTCCAGCCTACAGTCACAGTCACAGTGAATGGCACACAGATTCCCCCTGCCCAGCCTACAGTCACAGTCACAGTGAATGGCACACGATTCCCCCTGCCCAGCCTACAGTCACAGTCACAGTGAATGGCACACAATTTCCCCTGCCTAGTCTACAGTCACAGTGAATGGCACACAATTTCCCCTGCCTAGTCTACAGTCACAGTGAATGGCACACGATTCCCCCTGCCCAGCCTACAGTCACAGTCACAGTGAATGGCACACGATTCCCCCTGCCCAGCCTACAGTCACAGTGAATGGCACACAGATTCCCCCTGCCCAGCCTACAGTCACAGTCACAGTGAATGGCACACGATTCCCCCTGCCCAGCCTACAGTCACAGTCACAGTGAATGGCACACGATTCCCCCTGCCCAGCCTACAGTCACAGTCACAGTGAATGGCACACAGATTCCCCCTGCCCAGTCTACAGTCATAGTGAATGGCACACAGATTCCCCATGCCCAGTCTACAAAGTCACAGTGAATGGCACACGATTCCCCCTGCCCAGTCTACAGTCATAGTGAATGGCACACAGATTCCCCATGCCCAGTCTACAAAGCCACAGTGAATGGCACACAGATTCCTCATGCCCAGCCTACACAGTCAGTCACAGTGAATGGCACACTGATTCCCCATGCCTAATCCACTCTATTCAATATCAACAGCACTTTCCAGAATGGACAAGACCAGAGTAAAAACACCAACTGAAATGTTCCATTTTTCTGCCATTCAGCACTTTTTTTTTCAGTTTCACTCATACACTTCAGCAGCCTGAAGCTACTATGGAGATGGAAATGACTGAAAGAGAAAGCTTTGGTAGGACTGAAGTAATTCAGACTGCTGATGTGACAGACTTTCAAGCAGAGAATCCTATGTTTGAATCCTGGTCAGAGCATCATCTTCTTCTTCTTTCCCTTCTCTACCGCCTTCATCATTGTAAAGATTCTGTAGATTATATGGGGGGGTTGCCTGTTGTCTGAAGTCACTTGTGCTACAGTTTGCTGGGTCCGGAGGTGCTGGAAGGATGGGGATGGGTGGGGGTTGGGGGTTGAGGTGGAGGGGGGGGGAGGGAATCAGATTTGGAGCTTGAAGCCTTCCAGGGTGGGGCTAAGGGCATCCTCAGCAGGAAGGCTGCTCCAATCGGATATTGTCCTGGAGAAGAAGGACTTCTGTCTGTATAGAGTCCTGCAGTTGGGAGGATGATATGTTGCTGGATGTGAGCGTCAGGTTCCTTTGGGTGCAGAGGGGTTCTGGGAAGGTTTGTGGCACGTGTTGATAATGAGGCTTCCATTGTGGAATTTATAAAAGTTCATCAGCCGCACCCTTCTCCTTCGCTCTGTGAGGGGGGACCACTGAAGGGTCTCCAGCATGTCTTGTACACTGGAGGTTTTCCGATGTCGATGGGTGACCCAGCAGGCAGCTCGGTGCTGGATCATTTCCAGTTTCTTGATGTCCTTCTCTATGTAGGGATCCCACACAGAGCTGGCATATTCAAGGGTTGGGTGGACAAGTGATTGGTAGGCTTGCTGCTTGATGTGCTGGGATCCTACCTTCAGGTCTCAGGAGGCCAAGAGTCCAGTTGGAGACATTGGAGATGTGTGAGGCTCCAGATGAGGTCAGAAGTGATGGTTCTGAGAGTGTAGTTTGTAGGTAGGGTGTTCCTCTTCCAGCTCACTCGCAATGTCTGACATTTGTCTGGATGAAAGCTCATGAGCCACTTCTGCTCCCACTCTGCGAGGCGGTCGAGATCCTTCTAGAGGGCTTGCTGGTCGCTAGTGGAGGAGACAGTTTTGTGACACAGAGCATCATCAGCAAAGAGACGAGCAGTGAGGACAGTCCAGTCGGCATGTCGTTGATGTTGAGTAAGAATAGGCTAGGCCCAAGAACACAGCCTTGGGGAACTCCAGACTCCACAGTAACAGGACTGGAAGTAGCTCCATCCACCACAACTGAATGCTGTCTATCCAAGAGGAAGTTCTTTATCCAGGTGTGTATTTTTCCTGTGATGCCCATGGAATGGGTCTTGTGGAGCAGGAGGGAGTGGCAGACCTTGTCGAATGCCTGGTGAGTTAGGTAAAGATTTTTCTGATCTTCTGGGTCAACAGATGTGCAGATGTGTTGGTGTTTGAACCCTCATGTCATGTGCATATAATATACACATCCAAAAGATCAAATGCAAAATATTAAAGATCATGTAATCCAGTGTTTGGTGGGTGATGGAAACAAGAACATACCAAGCATGCACATCTCTGAAAAACCAAATATGGCTGCCTGCATGGTGGGGTAAAAATACTCATGACAGCTTCTATAAGAACATAAGAAATGAATGACAACACTTCATGAATATATATAACCAACCAATGTACAACCTAGTTGCTTGTCTGTAAGCCTGTCTGTCAGTCTGTTTATGTATGTTCTTATGAATGTACCTTTTTTACCTGTTTTTTTTTGTGTGTGTGTGTGTGTGTGTGTGTGTGTGTGTGTGTGTGTGTGCATTCTGGAATCAGACTCAACCCTTACAAAGGACAACTATTTTGGTTGTTGTTTTTCTATGTCTTTAAAATCTACTCTACACCTGGAGCGATGGCCTAGAGGTTAACGCGTCCGCCTAGGAAGCGAGAGAATCTGAGCACGCTGGTTCGCATCGCAGCTCAGCCGCAAATATTTTCTCCCCCTCCACTAGACCTTGAGTGGTGGTCTGGACTCTAGTCATTCAGATGAGATGATAAACCGAGGTCCCGTGTGCAGCATGCACTTAGCGCACGTAAAAGAACCCACAGCAACAAAAGGGTTGGTCCTGGCAAAATTCTGTAGAAAAATCCACTTCGATAGAAAAAACAACTACTACTGCATGCAGGAAAAAAAAATTGGGTGGCGCTGTAGTGCAGCGACACGCTCTCCCTGGGGTGAGCAGCCCGAATTTCACACAGAGAAATCTGTTGTGATTAAAAAAACAAAAACAAATACAAATACAAATCCTTGTTGTTTTGTATAGTGTTTATAAAAAAAAAAAAAATAGTCATGCAAGTAAAACACCCACTTGTACATGTGAATGAATGAGTGAATGCTGAGGTTACTGTTCATGACAACAGAGGAAGAAGAAGCCTGCAACTGCATACCTTGGAAAGACAGTGAGAGAAAGAGGTGCTTCATCTTCCTGCAGAACACGCTCTATCTCCTTTCTCCTGGAACACAAAATGTCACACATTGGTTATGTCTGTGTGTCTTTGCATGTCTGTGTGTATTTGCCTCGTGATGTATATATACATACATCAGCATCATTTCAGGATTTTTCACAATTCTATTTCAAAATTGATGTGTCCCAATAGCCACCAGTCAGAAACCTTGATATGTCTACAGTACTTCAATCATCTGTGAAAAGCAACAGCCAGTCACGCTCTGTGTGATAATGTCTGGATGTTTTTGTCGATACCCTCCTTGCAAAGCTTTCAAAATGGCAGACAACAAACCACAACCTTACCTTAGTGGCTTGAAACAACAGTGTTTTGCCATCCAAGATGTTGCTGCGGCTTTACAAGTCACTGACAACCTTGAACTGAGTGCTAGGTGTAGCAAATCATGTCGGGTGGTTATCTTGACATGACTGAAAGTTAGAATCATCCACTTATTCAGGGCATGAAGGGAGAGACAGAGTGATGAAGGTGGGTGAACAGTTTTGTGTGAGTCATAAATGTGTACAGCAGGTTTTAAAAAAAAGCATGCCCACATTGACCAAACAGCTGTCATCTGCAGGCAAAAATTATTAACAGTGCTCCCCACCCTCCCCCTTGCAGTGTAGGCCAACTGGGTCCTGTTAACCTCTTTGAGACTGTCTGAAAGTGAGCATGAACTGAGTGGCCATGGCACATGCAGGAGTTGCTACTGAAGGACATGTATGTTATATATATATGTTATATATAATACAATCATTGCATTAAATGAACTTCTGACTTGAATTTGATAGCCTGTTTATTTTCCTTCCAGAAAAGTATGGGTTTTGTATACTTCCGTGCAGTAGTTTGCATGCAAGAATTTTTTGTTAAAAATAATTATTTCCCTCTGCAACCCAAAACTGCCTGGCAAATAGGAAACTCAAGTCAAATCATTGCCAGCACTGAAGAGGTTGATACCAAGAAGACTGGAGAGAAAGAGAGTGAGAGGCAGAGATTTCATCCAGAAATGGACTACTCTCTTTCTCTCTTATTCTGTCTGCCTCTCTCTCTCTCTCTCTTATTCTGTCTGCCTCTCTCTCTCTCTCTTATTCTGTCTGTCTGCCTCTCTCTCTCTTATTCTGTCTGCTTCTCTCTCTCTCTTATTGTCTGCCTCTCTCTCTCTCTCTCTCTCTCTCTCTCTCTATATATATATATATATATATATATATATATTCTTATCCATGTCCTCCCTGTTCCCTCCCACCTGATCCCTTTCTTTCATCCTCCACCTTCTGTCTCCCTGCCCCATCCCCTCCTCTCTCTCCCTCATCATCAAAAGTGCATGATTATGTATGAATTTGTTTTACTTTTTCTGTACTTTTTTAGTTCCCCTTTCTATGCAATTGATATATCTATCTATCTTGGTTTTGCTTTTTATTTTTTATTGTTTTTTTTTTTAAGACATTAGTTCCATTCAGTAAGTTGATAACTTTTGCTTAGATAAACATATATCGATATATTTTAGCTTAAATTGTTCTTTTGAAATGATAAATGGATTTGTATCTCAACCTTTTAAGTAAGGATTATAATTTCATCAAGTTGCTGGTGTGTTTGTTGTTTTTTTTCTTTCATTCTTCCTTTCTTTTTTTCTATCATTGTTGTCTTTTGCCTCTCCTCCTTCTTCATTTTTTAAAATTTTTTAATCATTATCATTATTTGCCATTTTGAGGGCACAGTGAAAGGAAGATTGTTGCTTATCCTTTTACCCCCAATAAAACATTCAAGTTAAAAGCATTTGAATTCTCTCTCTCTCTCACCCACACAAACATAAACACATACATAAAAATTCCATATATTAGATGATCTTGGAAATGGCAGTTGGTCCATTATTAGTCAGTACTTTTAGATATATGTTACTGACATCAAAGAGCAAACACTAAACAAATACATGGATGACTGATGTGCTATAATTCCCCAGTTAAGCCATACACAAGTTCCACATTTGAAATATAACAACCTTGTATTACTGTAGGATGACATTATCTGTGCTGTATAACCAATTTGCTTCAAACATAATTATCTCCCACATCATTATTACATGATAACAGTGAGCGTGGTGTATGGAACAAAGCACCCCAATGTATCACCATATCAAAACAAAAACCAAAGTGCCACACAAGCACAGTTTTCAAACACAGCTGACACTTTACACGAACATAACATAGCAACAGCTTAGCTGTGTTAAAGCAGTGTTCAGAACACACCTGTCCTAGCCGTGAAAGAGGAGGTCACATTCTGAAAACGTAAATAACCCACTTTTAAAAGAAAATAAATCAAGATTAAAGTCCAAAAGCATCCCACTTGAAGAAACGGTTAAGAAGAAAGTCCCACAGCCTTTCATGGCAGTAGAGACAGTGAATTCACATTCACTGTGTGGAGTACCAGGCATGGGAAGGTGAGGCTCAATTCTCTCCTTCCACCAGGTATACCTTTCTCAGCTGATGTCAGGTACCCATTCACACCTGGGTGGAGTGATGAAAAAACAATCAGAGAGCAGTACCTCTCCCAGTGCATCTGTACTGATGGGGTACACAGTGCAAGATGGGTCCATTACCTGCGGCGCATGTTCGCCTCCACCAGGTTGAAGTGAGCCATCAGTCCTCCGTACGGCTTTCCTGGCGTACCCTCCACCATGTAGGCTGCGTACTCTGGGTGCCATGCCGACCGGGTCTCACTGAAACACAGACATGGATGTATCCTCCCTCTCTCTCAGACCTCTGCTGGAGTGTGAGGGTTGTTGTTCTTCAGTTTTACATCTTTTCACTGACAGTGATACTGGATGAAAAACAAAAACAAAACAAAACATTGGGGGTTAGGGGTGCAGGGAGTTGGGGGGTGGGGGGTGGGGATTGAGGGGCTGAAAGTGTAAGACTGCATACGCCTGCATGTTTGAAAGGATGGGTGTAAGGTAGTTGAGTTAGTGCTGACAGTGTTTGTTTGTATGTAAACAAAGCCTTATCCTTATTAATGGTTTATTTATCTATTTTCAGTAAAAGAAAAGTCATTGTACACCTTGTTTATTTCCACGACTGTTTCAATGATACCTTTTTGGTTTCATGTCCATTTGCAAATATCCATGTACAATGGCCACAAAAGAAAAATGTATTGATGGACAGGTGTGAGTGAGGATGTAGGAATTGTGGTAAGAATGGACACACACACACACACACACACACACACACACACACACACACATAACAATGGACACACACACACACACACACACACACATACACACACACACACACAGCTCAGCATAATGG
The DNA here is from genome assembly GCF_041734735.1 of Babylonia areolata. Lineage (NCBI taxonomy): Eukaryota > Metazoa > Mollusca > Gastropoda > Neogastropoda > Buccinidae > Babylonia > Babylonia areolata. The sequence goes on along the minus strand of NC_134891.1, from coordinate 12,728,023 downwards.
GTAAAGGAGGGGAAGGAGAAAGCAGGAACAGGGAAAGGTGAGAAGATTACCTGCATCCACCTAAGAACAGATGTCAGCTACATAAAAATAAGGCAAACGCAGAGTTATGTTTTTCACTATCAAAAACCAACACAAAAAATACTTTTGAAGAGATGTGACATGTGTTGCAAGGAATCCAAGCTGTTGGAGATGTGTGGTTAGAGCACTGGGCTTTCAATCTGAGGGTCCTTTTTTGATCCCAGTGGTATACGATTGTTTTTAAAAGGGTGGAGATTTTTCTGATCTCCTCTTCAACAGATGTGTAGACCTGCTGGTGCATGAACCCCCTCATACGTCATCACCAGTCCCGAGACTTCCAGGGTCAATGGGGGAAATCCAACAGCAAAGGAAGATGACATCCTCCAAGCTGGTCTGCTGATGACATGAGATCTGGCATGGTCAGGTCTGTCTGTGTCCAGTCCTTCACACTGTCAGATAGGCACTTCCATTGTCATTTTCCTCAGTGTCTGCGCTTGACAGTGCCTCATATGATGGCCTTGCAGAGGCTGTCATGCCCTGTGACGAAGTCAAACCATGCAAAGTGTGCATGTGTATCCAAAAGATCAAATGGCCTCTAATAATCCAGAAGTCCATGTCAGAGTTTGCTGTGTTAACTCTTTCACTGCCAAGTTTCTGTGTGAAAAACACTCCCAGTGCCAAATAGTTTAGAAATGATGCTCCGGGTCACAGGCTTCGGTTTATGTCAAAACAACACAATGGACTTGTTCACTTTAAACTCGGTCAGGGGGCAAAGGTTAGTCATTGTTTTATTGGCAGGAAACTGGATGGAGCTGTCAAGCATTGTTACAATGTGAAAAACAGTCTTATCAAAATCGCCCCCCCCCCCCCCCCCCCCATGTCAACAAAAGCCGCCTATGGTGGTGCACTGTCTTGTCAACAAAAGTCACCTATGGCTGTGAAAGAGTTAAGGAAACAATACAACTGCCCAGCATACACCAGCCATGACATGATCATCAGCAAATTATATTGTGAAAACAGATGCTGGGGAATTATGTGTGTAGTTTCAGTGACACATGGCTTTCCCACCCATTTAAAAACTTCATACTTAGCAAGTCACCAACCAATCATACTCATGACTTGACCTTGCTCCAGTTTTGTGAGAATGGAAGATGGTAACTGAGTTTTGTGTGTATTTTCTCCACTTCTTGTCCTATAATTTTGCCTTACAAATTAAGCTAAACTCTACTATATACCACCGAGGAAAACATTCATTCTTTGTGGTGATTTCTTCTTCGGAAAATCTGGTCTTTTCTCACTGCCAATTGCTCCTCTATTCTTATCTTCAAACACTATCATTCTGCACTGACTGGGCCACTGTGTACAGTTATCACTTCCCTTACTGCTTGACGTGCACTTTTTCACAGGTGTGCATGGGGAAATGTCATCTTACAGCCAGAACTAAAGTACTCAAAGGCCTTGTGAAAGATGTTTGCAGATGACTATGCCCTTGCACTGCAAAATGAACCAAAAGCTTGCTGACCTCCTCTCCTGGGCCATCCCGCGCTGGGCCTCACCCTGATCAATACATCATGATGAAGACAAAACTGTAAGGGCCATCCCGTACCGGGCCTCACCCTGATCCACACATCATGATGGAAGACACAAAACTGTAACAGTGAGTCCTTCACCTACCTTGGGAGTTGTCTTCAACACCTGAAGTAAGGATGAAAAGGTATTCAATGGGCTTTCAAACTTAAACTTTTACTTGCGCTACACTTTGTCCAGTTCCTCTCAGTCCCCTCACCCTATTTCTACCTCTACACTTTCCCTGCATTGGCTCAGTGCCATGAATGTCGCTCCCACTGCTCCTATTTCAGTCAGCCACACTGTCAGTCATGTGGGCGGAGTCTGCTATGTACAACATCACTCACTGATCGTCAGTCTTGCCAGTCTCTTCATCACTCCCTTTATTTTCTATTGAATCGCCGGATAAAATTTCATCACTGTCTTTTTCTTCTAGCTGATGCTTTAATTCTTTCTGAGCATCAACTAAAGAAAGTAAATCTGGTTGCTATAGTGCACCTCGATCACAGAGCTTTATCCAAGTGTTGCAATTTTGCTGATCGCGCAATGAGACAGTAACCCAACCAAATCGTTCAAATAAAGGACTACCTCATGACGTAGATGGGTTTCCTAGCTATCAACAGAATCTAGAAAGATTCCCCAAGCTAAAGCTGTCTGTTTTTGTCAACAAACTCAACACAAACCAGGCAAAAGTCTGAATATTTCAGTGACGAGTTATCTCGTCACGAAGGCTGTGAAGTGTACACGGCTGCACTGATGAGTTATCCTGTCATACTGGCAGCCAAGGGGCAAATGCAATTAATAAGAATTGTGTATACAGTGGCAAACTTGAGAGTTCACAAAACTTTTTTTTTTTAAACTCACACCTGACACTGCAACACCTTTAGATGACATTTAAAAACAATGAGATCAGTCTTCAAAGTGTTAATTATATTTCATTAATTAATCTCTTTGTTTTTATCTTTCTGAAAGCATATTTCATTAATTAATCTCTTTGTTTTTATCTTTCTGAAAGCACGAAGCCAAACTTTGAAGCAGAATATCCTAACATTGTACTTTTTTTCTTTTCTTTTCTTTATTACCTTTGTCATGGTTTGAGTGCACTGGATTCAGCTGTGAGCTGAGATGTGTGAGGTGAATGACGAGCCTTTGGATGCACAATATGTATTGTATTGTGTTGCACTGTATTGCACTGTATTGTAGTGTAGTGTAGTGTAGTGTAGTGTAGTGCACTTTTTATGAGCAATTTACCCATGTGCGCACCACAACAAAACCAACATTATATGTGCATCACAACCATGTAAACACACTTTCCTCACTCCCCACATCCCCATCAATACTCCTCTCCACCTGCACCTCCCCCCAAACCCCACACACAGAAGCACGTGCCAGAAAACACTCACACAACTGAACACTGGAAACCACCCACCCACCAATGATGCCCTCCAGAAAACGCATCCCTGCAACACGCACTCAGGCATGCAGCCACACATGAACACACAAACACTCACCATCACCCCGCCACACACACGGCAAAGTCTCTCCACAACAAAACATGCACCCAAAACCAGATCACACCAAGATCAGGAAAAAAACAAAACACACACACACACACACACACACACACACAAGTTTCAAGTTTTAATTATCCTTTCACTCCTACTGGAGTATGGAGGATTACTGCAAAATAATCTTTTCATGCCCATAACAAACATTTCCAAATACACAACAATGTCACATTAAAGTTGAGAAAACACAAATGTCTTTTAACTCCAAAAGTACAGCTAGGCAACATTTGCAAATCTAATCATCTTACTTACAGCTAAAATGGATTTTTTGCCTCCTTTGAGCATATTACCAAAATTAAAAACCGATTTTGGAGACAAATATTTTTTAAGAACATATATATTTCGTAACTGATCATAATTGGGACATTCCATTATAAAATGAAACTCATCCCCAATCACAGACATGTTGCAAACCTTACAAAGCCGTAACTCTCATGGTATGCCTTTGTGTCTCCCTGTTTCTATTTCCAGCTAATGATTACTACTTCGAAATCTTTCCACATGGTTTGAGTTATCAGCCCTTGCACCCACTGGCTGCACTTCGTTGGTCTCTACATTTTTGTGTGTGTTTATTTGTTTATCGTGCTCAGTTCTGGATATTATTTACATCTATGTGCGCGTCTTGTTTCCAGGACTCCGAAGGTCGGAACAATTTTGTTTATTTTCATTTGCTCTAAGACTAATTTGATATTTTATATTCATCATATTCGTGTATTCATTTACAAACTGGCACATATGAATGCTGTTCACGTGACCCTCGTTGTCGTGTCAGCGACCATCTTCGACCTGCCTACGATACTCTCCGCCCTTTGGCACATTTCTCACGTGCCCAGCCTTCTCATACCGTCCGACCTCTGCTCTCGCACTGCCACTGTCACCATGGTAAACATCAATGACATCAGAGCTTTGCTTAGAATGCCATGGCAAAAACACTGCAGACTACACGATGACTGACACAACACGGCGCATCATCAGCCTGGGCATAGGCAAACCGAAAACGAAGAGAGGAACCAGAGCAGGCAGATTTCGCCGTTTGTGGGGCTCTGTCCCCTGCACTGACCGTCCTCCTGTCTCCGATGTCAGCCCTGCTGTTGCTGTCACTGTCACTGACAACGTTACATCTGCTGACCTGTCTGGCATATCCTCTGACATTGTTCCCGCTGTGTGTGACGTCAGCACTACTGACAGTACCCCTGATGTGTTACCTGTGTGTGTTGACAGATCCACTTAATGCAGCACTGTTTGAGCTGCTTCCAACCTCAACACACGTGTTCCTGCTAACATTTTTACTTCCCGTGACATTATCCCCTCTGATGACAATATTCCAAACTGTAATGTATCCCCCATGATAGCCTCTACTCCGCTTCCTACTCCTGCCACACCTGTCTCAACTCCCGGACCTTTTTCTTCCTTCCCATTGTCCTCCACTGCTCAGTCACCATCTTCTTCCACCGTCTGTCTGCCTGACTCACCTGCTTCACCATTAGATTCCTCTCTCCTTACCTCTGATCTCTTTCATGCCTGTCTGTTCAATGCTCAATATGTCTGCCCTGATCAAAAGACTGACTATATTTCTGATTTTATTTTTGAAAAAAACTTTGATATCATATTTCTTACCAAAACCTGGTTAAAGTCACAAGGTCACGAACCCAAACTTAAACAACTGACCCCCCCTGGATACAAAACTATGTCACTTCCTCGATTGTCTCGTGGAGGTGGCATCGCCACCGTCTACACAGGCATCTTGGAGTCTTCCCTCTCCTTCTCCCATAACCCCGCCTTTCCACATGATACCTTCGAAATGCTAGAAGTCACTCTCAGTGTTCCCGGTCACTCAATCATCTTCTGTTGTCTCGATCGTACTCCTCCTAGTCGTAAAAATAACCTAACGTCTTCTCTGTTTCACGATGAGATCTGAACACTACTTGATTACTACAACCTTCGTTCTGGCAAACTTATCATCCTCGGAGATTTCAATTTTCATTTCGACAACCAAACTTCCACTGATGTCAAATGCCTATGTCTATCTCTGTCCACTCATTCTCTCTCTCAGTTCGTTACAGAACCAACACACAGATCTGGCCATACGTTGGACTGGCTCATCGCACGAGACTCTGATGCCATGGTTGCGTCAGTGACTGTACTGACAAACTTTCTTCCAACCATTCTGCTGTTATATTCTTGCTTAATATTTCAAAACCTACCAGAACCAAAAAATCTGTTACTCATCGCAACCTGAAATCCATCAACATTAACACTTTTTCTTCTCAAGCTGCTGAACGTCTTTCCAAAATTTCTTCCTGCACCGACGTATCCACACATTACAACACTGTCCTCTCTCAACTGCTGGATGAACATGCACCCCCCACTACCCGTATACTTCCTGACAGACCTTCCGCCCCATGGTACACACAAGACATTCGACTTGCAAAACACAAGCATCGCCAACTGGAAAGACGATGGCGATCAACAAAACTGCAAGTCCACAATCAAATATTCCGAAAACAAATAAATAAAGTCAAACATATGATCTCATCAGCAAAGACAAATTTCTTTTCTTCTCAAGTTCTCGATGCCACATCCTCCAAATCTCTTTACTCTGTCATGTCAAATCTTCTTGGAACTGCAAAAAAGACTCCTCTTCCTTCTGCCTACACTTTATCTGAACTCCCCGATGTCTTCTCCTCTTTCTTTTTCGACAAAGTCCAAAATATTCGTACCATCTTAGACCAAATGTCTTTCCAACCTGCTCATCCTGATCCTCAATTCAGCGGCACTCTTCTCTATTCCTTTAATCCATTGACTGAAACAGAAGTTCATGAAATCCTGAAAGAAATGACAATAAAATCCTGTGAGCTCAATCCTATACCAGCCTCGGTCTTTTCCCAGTGTGTCTCACAGCTTCTCCCCCAATCACCAATATTGTCAACTCATCCCTTCTCACTGGAACGTTTCCATCCACTTTCAAAACTGCAATCATCCGGCCTCTTCTGAAGAAACCCAACCTTGACGCAACATTTTGAAAAACTATCAACCAGTTTCTAATCTTCCATTCATGTCCAAACTCCTTGAAAAAGCTGTCCTCAAGCAGCTCAACAACCACCTTTGTTTCAACAATCTCATCCACCCATTTCAGTCTGCCTATCGCACTGACCACAGCACCGAAACCACTCTCCTCCACATTCTGAACAATCTACTGATAGCGTCTGACTCAGGAAAAATTTCCCTTCTCACTCTTCTCGACTTGTCAGCTGCCTTTGACACGACAGACCATTCAATCCTTCTTTCCCGTCTTCATTTTATATTTGGTATCAACGGTACTGTTCTAAACTGGTTCAAATCTTATCTCACTGATCGATAATGTAATTATCAGGCATTTGACATATATTTTTCTCTACCAAATCCACTTTTGAAATTTCGATAAAACAAACATTTACTACTCGCCTCTACAGCATGTCTCCATAGATTTTGAAAACTATCTCTCAATGTTGACATTCTTGCAGAAAGATTCCCTCTCCAAGAAGAATTGAGTATCCCAAACACAGTCATACCCTGCTTCTATTAAAAATTTGTCTGATACAACTCATCCATTTTGAAGAATAAATACCATTTCGATGTAAGTCAAGTAATATCAAATATATTTTCCCAGAATATTTTTTTGTGTTATCACTAAGCTGGTCCAAAATCGAACTAATCTCATTTTCACTAGCACACTAATTGGATAAATACCAGTTTCTCCATAAGCAATTTGGGTCATAGTATTTCTGTTCAGTTTGAACAAGCATTTAAAAAAAATTTCAATTCTAATTTTTCAAGTATATCTACATTTTTATAACCCCGTATTTCTGCACCATACAACAAAACAGGAACAATCATAGACTGGTACATACACATACACCCAGTTAACAAGGAATGGAGCCAACAACACTGACTGACTCACCAACCACACAAGACAACAGCTAGAACTGTCCCCAGAAAGAAAAGAGAAAGGAGACAAACAAGACGACAGCTAAAACTGTCCACAGAGAGAGACAAAGGACAAAAGAAGATTCAGTGATGCACAGACAAATGTGTGGTGATGGTAACATCCACTCATAATACACATACACCCAGTTAACAAGGAACTGAACCTACGAGACTTACTGACTCAACTGTCAGGAAAGGGAATGGAGACAAACAAGATGACAGCTTCAACTGTCAAGAGAGAGAAAAAAGACAAAAGGAGATGCAGCAATGCACAGACAAATTGTGTGGTGAGGGTAACATCCACTGAACCTACAACACTTACTGACTCAACTGTCAGAGAAAGGAAAGAGAAAGGAAACAAACAAGATGACAGCTACAACTGTCAAGAGAGAGAAAAAAGACAAAAGGAGATGAGGTGTGTGTGTGTATGTGTTCGTCAGTGAAAACATCTGTGCACCAAAACCATGCTGTATTCGTCTGTGCATCGCCTCATCGCCACAGATGTGTAAATTTCTGATTAAAAAAAAAAAGATAAATATTGATAACAAATATCTATTCCTGACAACCAAAGGAGGCTTGGTGCACTTATCGCCTCATCGCCACAGATGTGTAAATTTCTGATTAAAAGAAAAGAGATAAATATTGATAACAAATATCTATTCCTGACAATCAAAAGAGGCTTTGTGCACTTTGTGCGCTGTAAATGCCATCTTTTTCTTTTTCTTTTTTGTTTGTTTGTGTTTTTTGGGGGTGGTTTTTTTTTGTTTTGTTTTTTGTGGTTGTTTTTCTTTTTCTTAGTAATGTGCATTCCTGTTATCAAATCAAGGCATATATATGTGTGTATACATATATATTCTTTACCAAACATTTTGTGCAAAGACAAGGCTTCCCAAGCACCCAAAAACACAGACAGCAACTTAAAAACAAAGCTCTTGTTCTTGCAAATGGTTCTTCCTTTTACCTGCAGTGTGGTGGGTACAGCAGTCACAGGTCACAACAAGCCTTTCCTTCTACCCTCAAAAGTGACAGTCATTAACAACGCTCCCACTACTCCATAGTCCATGACACCAAGACTGGCTCTCTTTTTCTTTTTTCTTTATTTTGCATTCATTAACTGCAAATAAAAGACCACTTGAACCTACAAGTGGGCCTTTATGTGTGTGGCAATTCTTACCCTGCCATGTAGATGGCCATACTCCATTTACAAGGGTGTGAACATTGGGTATGTTCGTATCTCCATACTGATATGGATTATAGGAAATGTAACATGCACGTTTGATATACTGCATGCGTATAATACACAAAGGGGGTTCAAGCACTCATAGGTCTGCAAATACATTGACCTGGGAGGTCAGATAAATTTCCACCCTTAACCCACCAGATCCAGCCACGATTTTAACCCAGAACTCTAGGACTGAAGGTCCAATGCACTAACAACTCAGCTATCAGGATTTGAACCCAGAACTCTAGGACTGAAGGTCCAATGCACTAACAACTCAGCTACCCAGAACTCTAGGACTGAAGGTCCAATGCACTAACAACTCAGCTATCAGGATTTGAACCCAGAACTCTAGGACTGAAGGTCCAATGCACTAACAACTCAGCTATCAGGATTTGAACCCAGGACTCTTGGACTGAAGGTCCAATGCACTAACAACTCAGCTATCAGGATTTGAACCCAGAACTCTAGGACTGAAAGTCCAATGCACCAACAACTCAGCTACCCAGAACTCTAGGACTGAAAGTCCAATGCACTAACAACTCAGCTATCAGGATTTGAACCCAGCACTCTTGGACTGAAGGTCCAATGCACTAACAACTCAGCTACCCAGAACTCTAGGACTGAAGGTCCAATACACTAACAACTCAGCTATCAGGATTTGAACCCAGCACTCTTGGACTGAAGGTCCAATGCACTAACAACTCAGCTACCCAGAACTCTAGGACTGAAGGTCCAATACACTAACAACTCAGCTATCAGGATTTTAACCCAGAACTCTTGGACTGAAGGTTCAATACACTAACAACTCAGCTATCAGGATTTTAACCCAGAACTCTAGGACTGAAGGTCCAATGCACTAACAACTCAGCTATCAGGATTTTAACCCAGAACTCTAGGACTGAAGGTCCAATGCACTAACAACTCAGCTATCAGGATTTGAACCCAGGACTCTTGGACTGAAAGTCCAATGCACTAACAACTCAGCTACCCAGAACTCTAGGACTGAAGGTCCAATACACTAACAACTCAGCTATCAGGATTTTAACCCAGAACTCTTGGACTGAAGGTTCAATACACTAACAACTCAGCTATCAGGATTTTAACCCAGAACTCTAGGACTGAAGGTCCAATACACTAACAACTCAGCTATCAGGATTTGAACCCAGAACTCTAGGACTGAAGGTCCAATGCACTAACAACTCAGCTATCAGGATTTGAACCCAGAACTCTAGGACTGAAGGTCCAATGCACTAACAACTCAGCTATCAGGATTTGAACCCAGAACTCTAGGACTGAAGGTCCAATGCACTAACAACTCAGCTATCAGGATTTGAACCCAGAACTCTAGGACTGAAGGTCCAATGCACTAACAACTCAGCTATCAGGATTTTAACCCAGAACTCTAGGACTGAAGGTCCAATACACTAACAACTCAGCTACCCAGAACTCTAGGACTGAAGGTCCAATACACTAACAACTCAGCTATCAGGATTTTAACCCAGAACTCTAGGACTGAAGGTCCAATACACTAACAACTCAGCTACCCAGAACTCTAGGACTGAAGGTCCAATACACTAACAACTCAGCTACCCAGAACTCTAGGACTGAAGGTCCAATACACTAACAACTCAGCTATCAGGATTTGAACCCAGGACTCTTGGACTGAAAGTCCAATGCACTAACAACTCAGCTACCCAGAACTCTAGGACTGAAGGTCCAATGCACTAACAACTCAGCTACCCAGAACTCTAGGACTGAAGGTCCAATGCACTAACAACTCAGCTATCAGGATTTGAACCCAGAACTCTAGGACTGAAGGTCCAATGCACTAACAACTCAGCTATCAAGCCTGTCTGACTGGCTTTCCATTGAATTCAGCATGGGTGACCCATGTGTAATAAGGAACTGGTCCACAGCAGCGCTTAGTCTGGGTGACCCATGTGTAATAAGGAACTGGTCCACAGCAGCGCTTAGTCTGGGTGACCCATGTGTAATATTATATATAATAAGGAACTGGTCCATAGCAGCGCTTAGTCTGGGTGACCCATGTGTAATAAATAAGGAACTGGTCCACAGCAGCACTTAGTCTGGGTGACCCATGTGTAATAAGGAACTGGTCCATAGCAGCGCTTAGTCTGGGTGACCCATGTGTAATAAGGAACTGGTCCATAGAAGCGCTTAGTCTGGGTGACCCATGTGTAATAAGGAACTGGTCCATAGCAACGCTTAGCCTGGGTGAGTCTTGTGATATGAGGATTCTGTCCAGGGCACCGCTTAGTCTGAGTGACTCGTGAACTGAGGACTTGGACCATAGCAGTGCTTAGCCTGGATGATTCTTGTGTACCAAGGAACTGGTCCATTTGCCTTCAGATTTTTCACTGCTGTTTCTCTGGAAAGAGACATCTGCAAAATTTTTCAGGTTTCCCACAATATATTCATCATCTTGTGGTCAGTGTGGTCAGAAATGAAAAGAAAAGGGTATTTACAATATAAAACAAGTGTTGGTTGGATGGTTGGTTGGTTGGTGTTTTCAAACAAGTTTTCCTGACCACACATAATCTCCTCCCTCCTTCCAGTTTTGTGCGAGGCTAGAAATACCCACCTGTCCAACTGGCCAGGACAACTAAACTTTCTGGTGGATTAGTGGAAATGCTCTCTACATTTGTACATTGGGCAACCAATTATGATGTGTGCAACAGCCAAGTGGTTAAAGCTTTAGATTCTCAAAGTGAGTGTCCCCGGTTCAAATCTTGGTAATGGCGCCTGGTGGGTAAAGGGTGGAGATTTGGGTAAAGGGTGGAGATTTTTCTGATCTCCCAGTTCAACATATATGCAGACCTGCTTGGGCCTGAACCCCTTCATGTGTATACGCAAGCAGAAAATCAAATACACACGTTAAAGATACTGTAATCCATGTCAGCTTTTGGTGGGTTATTGAAACAAGAACATACCCAGCATGCACATCCCCAAAATGGAGTATGGCTGCCTACATGGTGGGGTAAAAACAGTCATACACATAAAAGCCTACTCATGTACATATGAGTGAACATGGGAGTTGCAGCCCATGAACAAAGAAGATGAAGACTGTCATTATAAGGATGACTGAGCAGTCAGCTTCAGTGCAGACTGATCACACTTCCCTCCTCCCTTTTCACTGAGACAAGGTGTATTCTGTGAATAAGATGTTTCACACAGAAATGACAAATCTATCCAACTTGAAATTCTCTGCAGGACTGTTTATTTCTTGAATTTTTCTTTCCGTTAGTTATGAAACAAAGATCCTCTTTTCCTGCAATATATACTATATGATGAATCATGTCTACTCTACAGGTACTTCCATTCAAAAACCATTTCTTTAGTCAGGGAGGGTAAGCAGAAATTTGGGGGGGACAAGTGACTTTTTGTTGTTGTTGTTGTTGTTGTCCCCATAACAATTTCAAAGTTATCTGTGTTCTGGGATTTTCTAGCCCTGTGGAAGTGTCATAGAACTAAATCAACAGGTTTGTGAGCTTTGGAGAATGTTAACTGGGCAGTGGGGTCACATTTCAGAGGACTGTTCCACTTCCAGTGACTGAGTTAGTGTCTCTGATTAAGATTTTTACACTGTTGGGTCTCGTTCATGGAAACCGAGCTGTGCTCAAGTTGGTTGAAGGCATTAAGTGTACTTGGCCGGCAAAGTATGCCAAAATGTGTGTGTGTGTGTGTGTGTGTGTGTGTGTGTGTGTGTGTGTGTGTGTGTTTGTGTCTATATGTCTGTGTGTGTGTGTGTGTGTGTGTGTGTGTGTGTGTGTGTGTGTGTGAGTCTGTGTCTTTGTGTCTATATGTCTGTGTGTGTGTGTGTGTATGTGTATGTGTGTGCATGTGTGTGTGTGTGTGTGTGTGTGTGTGTGTGCATGCCTGCATGTGTGTGTGTCTGCATAGATATATATGCATATATGCAGAAAATGGGGGGGGGGGATAGGGGGGAGGGATAGGGGAGGGGGATTGAGAGAGATTTCATTCTATACCTTGGGCTGTTCCCAGTAATTTCATTGAGTTTCTTGAGAATCTCTTGATTTCGTAGAGACAGCTGCACACGTCGATTTGCATGGTCAAACTTCACCACCTGATACTCCACCTGGCCAAACACAATGACCACAGTGACTTACAATGGCACACATGCTAACATCTGACATTTGGGGTTCTAATTACAATAAACTTACACTGACACATGGATGCACACATTTGAAATTTTGAACTTTTGTACCATGTACACAGTACACAGCTGACAATGACAATTACCCTCCATTGTACTCTACATAATTTGTAAAAGAATAATAGTTATATTTCTATTTGAAATCTTATGCACTAGTAAACTCTGTGTGTGTGTGTGTGTGTGTGTGTGTGTGTGTGTGTGTGTGCATTGCTGGCTTGTGTCTGAATGTCGTATGGAAAAGATGCACTTTAGTTACTGCATGTCCAGTGCCAATACTTGCACGCTGATTTATCTTACATTCCTTAAAAAAAATACATTTGTAAAAATTAAACATATCATTCCATTTTTTTTAGCCTGCACAAATAAAATCAATACAACTAATATACTTTAATTTTTCTTTCAGAGTAACAACCTGAGATGTGTACATAAATCTATGACAGTGTCATAAAATCAAACATACTTTAGCAGATTACATTCAAAATGTAACAGTTGTGTAATGAAAATGTGCATGTGCCTATGTAGATTCATAAGAAATTAACTTTTGAGTATGTCTACGTGTTATTCTGTTGTGTGCCTGGGGTTGGTGTGGTTCCATATGTGGGTGAAGACGTGTGTGTGAGAGAAGTTAGATGTGTTTACAGCAAGTGGAAGTAGAACTACAAGGGGTGATGTAGCTATGTTGTGATTTGCTCTTTGGATGGGAAAAATGTAGAAGAGAGAGAGACAGAGACAGAGAGAGAGAGAGACACAGAGAGAGACAGACAGAGATAGAGAGAGACAGACAGACAGACAGAGATAAGGATTTTAAAATAAGCAATGGATTATATTCCTACTGATGTGGAAACAATCTCGGAGCTGATAAAATGAAGACAGAGAATGATGGCTGGAGAGAAGAAGAAAGAAAGTGAAAGAAGAGGAAAAACTAGAGGTAGAAGAAGAAAGAAATAAAGAAGAAAAGGAGATACAAAAAAGGAAACAGGAAACTGGACATACAGTGCTTAGTGATAAAGAGTTTTTGTGTGTAAATAAATGCTGTGGCTGTAATTCTTAAGTGGGTAAATGTGAGTGACAGAGAAAGTTGAGTTGTGTCTCTTTCTTCTGCTCTGTAATCTTTCTTTACAAGTTGGCAGTTCTGCATACATGTATGTAATGTCCTGTCCAGCAGATAACTTGTAATGGTATGGCTGAACATACTGTTACATTTATAGGACTGATAAAAAAAAAATGAACAGAAAGCAGTACATACAACAACAACAACAACAAAAATCTATGACTATGCCTACATTTTATGCACACACAAAGAGTATATACATTCATAAAAATCAAACACATACAATATGTGTGGTGAGCAGGCATGTCTGCTCACATGCGGACATGTCCCTTTATTCATTAAATTTTGATTCAATAAACTTTCTGTCTGTGATATACCAAACACAATAAACTATGGTAAGACCAACGAACTTTGTCAAACTAGTCTCACAATGCATTAGTTAAAGGAAACTGATTTCTGTTTCCCCTACGTTACTTTATTCTAGTATTTATTGTTGATATTTTTATGCAAGCTCTGCCTGTAATATCCTATGCCTTGTGGTGATACAAATTCTTATCTTGAGTGTAAACATTGCCTATCTAGAAGATTAAAAAGTGCAGTACAGACACTCATAGTCATATGAAGAAATTTCCTACCTGTGCATACCAAGATCGATAGTGCCCCAAGTTTGTCTCTTTTTTTTTCAGTTTATTTATTTATTTATTCATTCATTTATTTGTGACCACGTTTGTTTGCTTGTTTTTGTTTTTTTTTTTTTGTTTGTTGTTGTTGTTTTAGTGTTTTTGTGTTTTGTTTGTAACAAAGTGCATATTCAGAACAGTGACAACAACAAAAAATTATGTAGAATATGCACCATGTATGCCCTATGTTCTTCTTCTGTGTATGTCTTTGTCTTGTTACACTTTCTTTTCCTGTTATGCATTAAGTTAATGTAATGTATTGTATTTGTACTGTTTAGTTATATTAAGATTTCAGCATTGTAAACAAAAATAGAATTAATAAAAATATTTTTAAAATTTATATTTTTAAAAAAATATTAAAAAAGCTATAATAAGGTTTATAAAATTATCTACATGTATAAGAAAAAATGCTCAAGACAAAATATGAGTAAAAAAAAAATTAAAAAATTAAAAAAAAGAAGAATCCACAGCTGAAAATACCTTTAGTCATCAACTAATTTAAAAAAAAGTATGGCATTGTCCTCACAGATGCCACAGTCATAGAATATGAATGAGACGAGGTCCCATGTGCAGCATGCACTTGGCTCACTGAAAACAACTCATGGCAATGAAAAGGTTGTCCTCTGGCAAAATTCTGCATAGGAATTCTATTCTTGATAGGTACACAATTATACATGCATGCACTCTTGGCCTGACTAAAAGTGTTGGGTTATGCCGCTGGTCTGGCATCTGCCTGACAGGTGCTGTGTATCATATAAGGATTTGTCTGAACAGAATGCAGTCATACCTCCTTGGGAAATGGAAACTGATTTTTACTGATACTGAAACCTTTCATGTGTCTATGCACACAAGCTGAGGATCAATTACACTCATTTAAAACACTATTCTGTAATCCCTGGGTTTGGTAATGAAAAACAAATGTACTCTGCATCTCTCTCTCTCTCACACACACACACACACACACACACACACACACACACACACACACACACACACACAAACACATGCACACAAGCACGCACGCACGCACACCCATCTAATCTCACACGCACTGACACACTGGACTGGCACAGTGTGTCAGACACAGCACAAAATTAAACTTAAAGCTTAATTCTATCCGATTTGGACAATCTGTGAAGACTTCTACGGCTTTTAAAATAATATATTAGCATCATTTTTGTGCGAATTGAAACTGCTCAGATTTTAATCAGTAGTCCTCGCATGAGTAGAATACGTAACATGCACTTGCTGTGCACACAAGTTTCATTGAAAAACGAGAGTTACGGTCACGTGTTCGGTCGTCTCACATTCAGCAGCACTTACCTCATCTCCCCAGTACAAAACATCTTTTGTTCTGCTACGCAGTTTTCGATATTGGTTCAAAAATTGCTGAATTCCGTGCTGTCGAACGTGATCAGCGTATTTCTTGGTTTCCTCCCACGACAGTGGAGATCCTTCAGACAGCAACCCCATACTCCGAACTCTTCACTCTTTGGCTGCAAAAGTCCGTCTGCTGTCGTTTGTCTGTAAATGGCCGCGAACCAAATGAGAATAATCAAGAAATAAATATTTACTTGCAAATGCACGCATCGAATCAAATTTCTTTCTATGAGAAAAAGAAAGAAATACCCGTCAGTGAGCAAAGTACTCTTTTTGTTGTTGCTGTAGTTGGTGATGCAAAGTTCCGCCGACTGCAGTCGAACTGGTTGTACAGGATTGTACTGTTGTTTATATACTCTTGCGCATGCGTAGTGGGCGCAAGTTGCGCAAGTGAAAACCCGGACAATGATTCAGCTTAATTTTCTGTACCCGATGTGTGCATGTTCGCGAAAACTTGTGTTTAAGTTTGTTTACAGATGACATAGCAAAATTATATGTGTTCTTATGACAGGGTTCTTCAACAAACTCCCCAGACTGAAGAACGCAATTGCAGATTAACCGAATGAGTGGGCAAGCAAATATTAATATATCGTGTCAAAACGAAATGACTTTTTTACTTTGTGCACCCAACAGATGGAAAGAAGGACCCGATGAACTATGAGGGAAACATACCCATCGGACTTCCTGTCACTCTGGGTCTGTCTCTGTCTCTGTCTCTCTCAGTATCTCTCTCTCTCACGGGGGTGGAAGCCGGGAAGGGGGTGGGGGGCATGTGTGATGTACCAATTAACAGTTAGTAGTTACTGACTCTGTTTTTGTAGTGATAAAAAAAAAGTGTCTGGAATGACCAGGAATTTCAGTGCTGGAATGATCTGGTCGACTCTCCTAACTGCAGTGAGTGGGAAGGGGTTTGGGCCCGGGGTAATGTTGGTTTTAGCCGCAGCTGGCCGACCAGCGGGGTGTGGGTGAGTGGCGGTGGGGGGAGGCGGGCGGTTAAGTAGTTACATTTATTTCTTGGGACTGCAGGTTGGAATGCAGCGATCGCAGGGAGAGGGGCGAGGAACAAGTTTGCTTGCACGTTTTTTGTTGGGTTTTTTTTTGGTGTTTTTGCGGTTTGTTTATTATTGTTATTTTGCTTCTTTTTTTGTTTTTATTTTTTGGGGGAGGGGCGGAGTTGTTTTTGTTTGTTTTCTTTGTTGTTTATAACATTGCAAAATACGAACACCTTGACCCGTGCAGCCCACGCGGCTGCTGCAACTGATTTGGGGTTGTTTTTGTTTGTTTTCAACTCGCCCATCAAGGACAATATTTATTTCTGCGGCCATCTGGGATCTTGCGCATGCGTATATACTTTTACACGAAATTCGAGCATTGCCAAAGGTGATCTTACTTTCTTCCTTCCGTATCATGACCACAATCACATTTTGATTATTCTGTCACTGTATGGGAGATCTGCAGGAAAAGGAACTAACTCCGCCACCAACAAAAAAGGACCTTTATTTCGGCCGCCGTAGTATCTAAGCTGGACCACTCCGGTTAGCCGCGGCGAAGCCGGCGCTCCCCGGCCGGGGATAAACCCCGACCGGCGGCTCCAGCCCGTCATAGTTTATTTACTCCGCTAATTTGATCCATGATCCCTACACTAAGAATTGAGAATATTACCTAGATCCTCTTTCTTTCTTTGGTGGTGATTCAAAGGAGAGAGAGAGACGGAGAGAGAGAGAGGGAAAAAAGGACAAAAGTAACAATCATGTGTTGTCGGTCCTCAGTCCAGTTTCTTCAGTTGATAGTAGTCCCCATTGCTACTACAATCAAACTCTGGTCAATGACGTGCCATCGTATACACACGCAAAAAAGAGCACACAGAAATTCGAAAGAAGCCTGCTGTTTCGCACGTTCTGCCTCTCCGGTCGATCGCCTTTGTTTCTCAGTCGAAGTTTAATTCCGTCCAATCTCAGTCGAGAGATCAGATCATGTGATGCGCCTCTAGTCCATAAGTCATGTGGAACTCAGCCCATGCAGCGCGGGTCTATCCACGGCATCATTAAACTGGACTATCGTTTCCCTCGTGATTGGGAGGCCACTAAACTGTACACTGACACTATGGGTGTCTCATCGATGGCGGACTGTGGGAGGTGCATGCCTACAGTACTGCATGTATACCACTGATTGTCCGTACGGCATCTGACCAATCCACTTGGGGACGATATGATACTAGACTGAGTCGTATTAAGCATCAGTGAACAACGGCTATCACCGTTGGAAACTATAATATGGTATGCGCGATGTCTCGGCATAACATTGACAGACCTTGACAACTGCCTTTGCCATGTTTGAATTTCAGCCCACTCACCAGACTCATGGCCTACTCCGTTTTCTTCCCAGTTTCTCATGAGTCGGTCATAAATGTAAACTCTTTACTGTACAATGAACCAACTGAGACTTATTTGTACTTATATCCTACCCGTGTCATACTCAGCTGTCATAAACTGCCGGCCGGTGCGTGTAGAAACATGAAACTGAGAAAGAAGTCACCCCCTGGCTTGTCTGCTGACACCCTGACCACACCCCACAGATTGGCACGTCATGAGCAGACAGGTTTGATTAGTTCATGATGACAGGTGTAACACATTACATCTCTAGTCTTCTCCTGCGTGCCAGTGTGTGGGCTGTGACTCGGACACCGGCCACGTACACCGACTCTATGTTCGAGTGGATTTTTACGCATCAGTGTTGACGTTTTTACCCTACCATGTAATCACGGATGTATATACATGCAACCCGGGCGTACACTGTGTTAACAACGTACCCATCCTAATCTAGAACAACAAAATTACCCCCCTCCCCCTCCACCGCAAATGTTAGCTGCCCGTAACGGCTGACATCAGAAATAGGACCGTGAAGTAGAAACGCCGGAGACGGAACTGCTGTGTGGGGGGGTAGAGGGGAAGATAGCTAATCAAAATAATTGATCTCTGTACCCGTTCCTTGGGAGATCCAAACGTATATGCATTTTTAAGGAGGTGGTGCATAGCCTGACTGATTGGTTGAGCTCATGATGCCGTGAACCAAACAATTAAGCATTTTCAGGCAAACAAGCACAAGCCGGCGCAGGTCGGGATCCGAAGTGTTACGAACAATAACCTGTACTTGGGTCGACGAAGATGTCGACTTTGGGAGAATCGACCACACAGCCCGTAAGTTCCACTCGGCTCACCCGGCTGTAATATAATGCATTCCTCAACATGTCACTGCAACTTGCACCCTCCCCCCCTTTTTTTCCCCTGTTTTTCACACACGTACACAGGACTCCTGTACAGGGGCGGGTACATGTTCCGCTTTGTCTGTCCGTGGACGACACAATGCAGATCCACAGGTCAAGCTTAATTTTATATACATTTCAGTTCAGATGTCTTCTGGTCTCTCTCTGTGTCTCTCTCAGGACTCAGGACACTGCATGTTTTGAATGGTCACCAGACACTGACGTGCTTGCAGGCACACACACACACACACACGCGCACCACACACATGCGCGCGTGGACAAATACACACACATGGAGCAATGTCATGTCAAAGATTGATTTTATTCAATCTTTTAAACAAAGAACGGAACAACTTGAAGAAAGAAGTAATAAGGTATAATCAGGAAAAGAAAGGAACGCGAAAAAGGAATCTCGACGTCCATCACCCATCATTCCGAAAAGTATAGGACAAGCCATCAAGCACATTCCTGATCCTAAAATCATCAGACTGTCATTGAAGGCATCACAATTGTGTCTATGGTGCTTTTGTAATTAAAAAAACCCCACAAAAACAATACAAAAAAAACAAAAACAATCTAAAGCAAGATCTTGTCAAATTAACAGAAAGTTGAACATAAATTCAATAACACAGGAAGAAAGAGAAGACTCTATATACAATTACAGACATAGAGACAGAGCAGACCAGACTATCATTGAAGACATCACAATTATGTCTCTATGGTTGTTTTTGTTTTATCAAAATCATCTCAGGTCTGGTCATATTGGTAAGAAAATTTCATGACAGAGACCAAGAGAGCGTACCGAGCTAACGTTGAAGACTTCACAATCATGTATGCAGTTGTTTTTGTTTGTTGTTGCTGTTTTGTCGAAAACATCTCATGTCTGGTCATATTAACAACAACATCATCATCGCATCATCAACAACAGCAGCAACAACAAATTGATGATCAATTTTTATGACAAGGAGAGAGAGAGAGAGAGAACCAGACTCTCATTGATGACATCACGGTTACGTCCACATGTTTTTGACGAAAACATCTGAGGCTGGTCATATTAGAAAGAATGTTGACAATAAATTTGATGAGAAAGACAGAGAAACATAGAAGGCCAAACAAAGTACTATCATTGAAG
The DNA here is from genome assembly GCF_041734735.1 of Babylonia areolata. NCBI lineage: Eukaryota > Metazoa > Mollusca > Gastropoda > Neogastropoda > Buccinidae > Babylonia > Babylonia areolata. The sequence continues at coordinate 12,707,983 of NC_134891.1, read as the reverse complement.
ACCACAATTATGTCCACAGTTGTTGTTTTTGTTTGTTTGTGGGATTTTTTCTTCTTGTTGTTTTGCCAAACACTTCTTAAAATCTTAGATTTGATAATGCATTTCATAACACATGCCCTCCCTCTTTTGCAAACACAGAGAGAAAGAGAAAGGGACACAAGACGCGCGCACGTCTCTCTCGCTCTGTGTGTGTGTGTGTGTGTGTGTGGCCAAGAACATTTCAAGATATTCTCATTTTTACAAGGAATTTGATCATGAAGTTTATGGCACGAACTGTTGTCCTCGTGTCCCTCCCTCCATCTCTTTCACAGTCAGAAAGAGAGGACCACAGGACCAAATGTCATTGACACACGTGCCGTAAAGATTGTTTTTAATCACAGACATTTCATTCATGTAAAAAAAATATAATTTGATTTATATGTTTTGTGGCACAGGTTCCCCCCACCCCCAACCCTACACATCACCCTCCCCACTCTCCTTCTCTCCCTTTTTTATGAATGAGCACACACACACACACACACACACACACACACACACACACACACACACACACTACGCACACTGCACACTCAAACAACCAATAAAAAGTATCGATGCATCTGGCTCCTCAGCTCAGCAGTTCCAGCCAGCAGAGCTAGAGACCAGTGCTGCCCACACCGCCACCCGGTCCCCTGGTCAGGGCCCACTGTTATCATGGCGGTCCACCGCGGTCAACCCACCGCTCCCATCTTCGAGGAACCCACCATTCCTTGGAGAAATCCAGTTCAGCAGTTGCAGATGCCACCAGAAGACACAGCGTGACTGGCGGGCAGCATTGGGGGCCGGGGCCGGGGCGTGTGTTTGTTCATACCGTCGAAGCTGACCATCAGAGTCCGCGTGACGTCAGAGAAGAGAGCGTCCAGATTGTGCGAGGTCTTAGCGCTGGTCTCCACGTGGGACATGTTGTAGCGCTGGGCCACTGCGCGTGCGTCCTCTGACGTCACTTCCCGCTTGCCTTTCAGGTCACTCTTGTTGCCCACAAGCACGTGCTGGGCCTGGAAGGAGCAGGAAGAGGTCACCACAAAAGGTCAGGGTCAAGGTCATAAAACGTGCAGGTCGCTGACATTCAAAAGGGAAGGATATCTATGTAGCTATCTGTGTGTGTGTGTGTGTGTGTGTGCGCGCGTGTATGTGTCAGTGTGTGTACGTGTGTATGTGCGACTTTCTCTCTATCTGTCTGAGCCATGTCGATCTATATTTCTCATTATTTTTCTATTTCTATATGAGTGTTAAGGGGTGGTGTGTGTGTGTGGTTGTGTGTGTGTGTGTGTGTAATGCTCTCTCTCATTTACCTACTCTGTGACCCTCACTCCTCTGTGTAAATGCCAGAGCAAATGTCATGGTTAGGTCAGTGCTTCAGGACTGTGCCAGTTAGCAATGCTCTTTTTCTGCCCGTCAGTCTCTGTGTGTGTGTGTGTGTGTGTGTGTACGCGCGCGCGCGTGCGTGTGTAGTGTATGTGCGTGTGTCTTTCTCTGTGTCTAATTCTCTCTCTGTCTCTCTCTCTCACACACACGCGAGAGAGAGAGAGAAAAAAAAGAGAGAGAGAATGAATCGATCTGGGCGGTTATACAATGGAAGGGTAATCCTGCAGTTTAGAATACTAAACTCAGGGGCCGTTAAAATGAAAAAGTAGAAGGTGTTTTAGACTGACTTCGATGCGCTGAGTCGAATGCAACCCTCAGCTAAGCTCTAAGACCACTCCTTTTGCCACGAAACTGGATCAAATGCACGGTAAGTAGTACTCCTTCTCGACCTGCACGCCATTTTGACGTAAACACCACGTCACCAGCAATCAAAATGGCTCGCCGATAGTTGCTCGGGAAGTGACCGACTGAGTTTACTATTTATTATGTCTCTTGTTTCATTGACAAGGAGTGGCCGTAGAGCTTTGCTGAGGGTTGCATTCGACTCAGCGCATCAAGGTCAGTCTAAAACAACCTCTATTTTTTCATTTGAACGGCCCCCTGAGTTTAGTATTCTAAACTGCAGGATTACCCAATGGAAGATATTGTTTCCATGGAAATGACTTGCAAAACTAAAACAAAAAAATGTCATATCCTCACATATCATTCACTTTAAGTACTGACTTTTTTTCTTTTCTTTTTTCCTTTCTTTTTTTTTAACACCCTGCTTGACTCTCCTCCTAGCTCACCTTGTCTGTAGCGTAGCGCTCAATTTCGGCACGCCACTGCGGGACGCTCTGCAGTGACGTCATGTCCGTGACGTCATATACGAGGAGGATGGCGTGAGCGCCGCGATAGAACGTTGACACGATGTTCCGGAACCGGTCCTGCCCCGCCGTGTCCCAGATCTGCAGCTTTACCTTCCTCCCTGCCAACAAGACAACGCCATGATACATACATGTTTCGCCTTTCAGGTCCTCTGCAGTTCTGCAGGACTATCTGCAAATCATCTTTCAGCATAGAGTTGTGAAAGGTTGGAGTGCACTGTTAAATGTAACGAAATCAGTTAGAAATATTAAACAATTAAAAAAATCTTATTGACAGTGATTCTAGATCATTAGTGCAGAAATAGGACTTTGACGAATAACTATTTAGGCAAATTAGCGTGCAAATGCAAACCCTAAAACCGGCAATCTATTATACCAAGAAGTGGCGTGGAAAGGCCGCAAGGCTTAGTTTTTGCCCCAAATACTGCACCTGTACCTGACAGAATGTTACAATGGCAGCACCGAAACACAGATGATCAGTGGCTCATTATGATCCACCTGAGCCTTCTGTGACACAACGTTATGCTGTGTGCACGTACCAAGTGGTATGGCCACGTCTCGCGTTCATCAGGACTGGCCAAAACCTTCCTACGGGGAACAGTGCAGGGAGCAAGGAGAGGAGGCAGGCAGGAGAAGAGGTGGGAGGACATCATCTCAGAGTGGACAGGTCTAACCCAAAGTGAGATGGTCAGAAGGAGACAGCCGCGAGGGATGGTGAGGCTGGCTTCCAGTCAACGAGACTACGGCATAGATAGATAGCACGTACCACAATTCAAACAAAAAGCACCCCCAGACCCCCATCCCCACCCCCACAGATCAGCCATTTCCCCCATTTTTGACAGGCGCAATAGCTTTGGACTTTCAATCTGAGGGTCCCGGGTTCGAATCTCGGTGACGGCGCCTGGTGGGTAAAGGGTGGAGATTTATTCGATCTTTCAGGTCAACACATGTGCAGACCTGCTAGTGCCCGAACCCCCTTCGTGTGTATACGCACGCTGAAAATCAAATACGCACGTTAAAGATCCTGTAATCCATGTCAGCGTTCGGTGCGTTATGGAAACAAGAACATACCCAGCATGCACCCCCCCCCCCCCCCCCCGCCCCCCCCGAAAACGGAGTATGGCTGCCTGCATGGTGGGGTAAATAAACAAAACGGTAATACAAGTAAAATGTTACGTGTCTGTCTTAGTGTGTATGTGTGCGTGCCTGAAATCTGATTGAATTACACAGGAAACGAATGAGGAGCGCCCAGTGGCAGCCATCAGTTGGCTCTACCCAGGCAGGCAGCCTGTTGTGCAAATGACTCCGTGTTTGTAAAGCGCTTAGAGCCTGATCTCCGTCCAAGGATAGACGCTATAAAAGTATCCATATCAATCAATCATTTCATCCCTTATTTGCAAGAAAATGATATGACATCACGTACATCCTATAAATACATGGACACCCCTTATCCTATCCAATCCTGCCAACTCTGCTTCCTCATTAATTTTATCCTGTGCTCCCAAAGTCCCATGGCACGTCCACCCTTGATGAACAAACCTCCGCCACTTATAGCCATTTCTATAGTCCGCTTGCACTCATAATGGTATGCATCTTAACCTGATTATTAGGCGAAGACATAAGATTGATAAAGAAAACCTGACGGGCGCAATAGCCAAATGGTTAAAGAGTTCGACTTTCAACCTGAGGATCCCGGGTTCGAATCTCGGTAACGGCGTCAGGTGGGTAAAGGGGGGGAGAGTTTTCCGATCTCCCAGGACAACATAAATTATGTGCAGACCTGCAAGTGCCTGAATCCCCTTCGCGTGCATACGCAAGCACAAGGTCAAATACGCACATTCCTGACATCCATTTCAGCGTTCGGTGGGTTACGGAAAGAAGACCATACCCAGCATGCACATCTCCGCCAAAAACAGAGTAGGGGTAAAAACGGTCATCCACGTAAAGGCCCACTCGTGAACGTGGGAGTTGCAGCCCGCGAACGCAGAAGACGAAAATAAAGAAAACCAAAGAAACTGAGGATCAGTGTAACAGGCCAGACTTTACCCTGTCCAGAGGATACCACCGTATAAACTGGCCAGGGCCAAAATATACATCCGGCGAACTAGGCTAGTTTGCACCCGGGATACAGTTTGGCCTAGGCCAGTTTATATCCTCTGGGTCATTTTATACTCCTTCTTTTTCTCTTAAATACATTGGTATATCGAAGGGCCATTGATGGTTTAACGATTCTAGTTTACAATTTTGGATAAAATCATATACCCTTTGGTTTAAGTAGTAACTGAATGTTTAGAAGACGGAATGAACTTATCCTCAAGAGAAGATTTATTTTTTGAAATTACGTATTTATTGCACTCCCTATTTGTGAAGGGTACAAATGTTGATTTTTGTTGGATACCATCCCACACTGGATTCCGTTATAACGACCAAGCAGATAGGGCAGCAAAAAGGGGAGCAAAAAATCATATAGATAGTATAAAAGTATATTGCCCATTGTCATACAAGGAAATAAGCAATATACTAGAAAGAGACTTTCATAGGTGCTTGAATTCAAGTCTAAAACCTCGTCAGTTGACTCTCTCAGACTTTGGTCCGATTCGCAGACCAATTCTGAGCTTAGCTCTCAGACTATTATCAAATTCATT
>NC_134891.1:12695568-12698068 GCF_041734735.1 Babylonia areolata | reverse complement strand
GGACAGTGACTACTGTGCTATTAATAGCTACCCCGTCATTCTCCAAGTAACCGTGGGCAGGTGAACAATTTTGAAGGGAAAGAACTCGTGATACCTTCTTGTTGAAGAACTACCTGGGGTTTCATCCCATCGAACAAACAAAGAGAGTGGAGAAATTAATGTGATCGACTTAATTCGATTGTTCGTTCCCCGGTGTCGAAATAAAGCGATGCTGGAAGATTCAAGAGAGAGAGAGAGAGAGAGAGAGAGAGAGAGTGCATTGTGTGTGAATTGTATTGTATTGTATTGTATTATTTTCTTGGTCACAGCAGATTTCTCTGTGTGAAAATCGGACTACTCTCCCAGGGGAGAGCACGTCGCTACACTGAGCGCCACCCATTTTTGACTCACTCGTGTAAACAAAGTGAGTATGTTTTAACCCGGTGTTCGGTTTACTCGGTGTGTGTGTGTGTGGTAAACTTTAACATTGCCATTTTCTGTGCAAATACTTTGTCAGTTGATACCAAATTAGGCATAAAAATAAGAAAAAGAATCAGTTCTTTCCAGTCATCTTGCTTAAAACAACATTGCACCTCTGGGATGGGCACAAGAAAATAATAAAAGAAGCCAAATTATATGCAAGCTGCATTTACTGTTATATATATATATATATATATATATATATATATATATATATATATATATATATATACTCTAAACTTGGCACTTTGATCTGATATTCGACACAACAACAAGAGCAGTCATTGTTATCATTTTTTGTTCAAACAGGAACTTCTTTTGCTAAGCATGGAAGTTATATTTATTTTGCAAACGTTTTGGTGCAGATAGTAAAAAAGGGAAATTAATCTGTAATTAATGCTAGGGACTTAATTTGCTTTAAACTTATCTTTCTCATCTTAAACATTACATTTTGAAATTATACTCAATACATAAAAAAAGCTTGTGTGTTTTACTCTCAGTGTACAGGGCTTTCACTATGTTCATTCGCCCAAGTGGTCTTTTTCGGAAAATACTAAAATCAATACGACGAGTGGACTTTATAGATCTATTGGCTGAGCCCTGAAGGTCATGGGCAAAAATCAATTGCGTACACATACTTATACACATTCAAAGCGCATGCTCATATTCTTCGCGAACGCGAACGACGCCATTTTGTTTCAAGTTGTTGACCTGCCCGTTCAATGCTATATTCAATCGACAATACACGATAACATGTGATGGAAAGTTGGAGAAGGAGACCGTTAAATATTTATTCAGAGAAAGATTTGAGAACGCCTCTTCACTTACTGGATTATGCCCCAAACTGGCATAAAAATATCCACAGAATCAGTCAGAATTCACAGTTAAAAATAATAAACCATGTGAGTTAAGACCCTTGAATTGATGAAACGTAAAAAATTCCAGTCTTGACTTTTCTCAAAATGAAGTCCTTTTCACTTTATAAGACGTTTGGAAGTACTTGTACTTGGCTCTACGTGTTATTAGTTTAACAAAATACTCAATTTTGATATCAACTTTAAAACTATAAAACTGGAATGAACATAAAAGAGAAATTGAATAGACCGTGTCAACCGGGTGTAACTAACTGAAACTTGTACAACTATCTAGATCCAGAGAAAACGGCTAAATGTTGCAGTGTGATTGCGGCGATAGCCACGTCTCCTTTACCGTGGACTTAAAAAGAATTTTTAATTGCCCTTAAAGATTTTTTGAATGCCCAAGATACACCAGAATAACAATGATTTAAACAGCGTTCTCACTGCGAATACCGCAATCGATTTATCGCCCTTTAAAAAAAGCATATTTAAATATTATATTTTTGAACGTCAGTTAAGGAGCCACGATAGTGGAACGGGTAAGACAGTTTCTTCTTACCCGAACACGCGAAGTTCGAATCTGCTGTTAGGACTTTTTTTCCTTTTTCTTTTAACCCGAAGCTTTATAATAACAAATACAGAACACATTTTAACGATTAGATTTTTTCTTAAGTGTATCACAAGTGAGCCTTGAAGGCCTTGCCTCTCTTGTTGTATTTCTTTCTGTCTACAATGTTATTGGTTTTCCTATCCAAGTGGATTTTTCTACAGAATTATGTAATAAACCTCATCTTAGAGCTAATAAAATAACTCTCGGATATAATAACTCTCGTTTTAAAATTATTGTCATTGATGTAGTAACGCTCATCTTAGAGCTATTGTCGTTGATGTAATGAGTCACATCTAAGAGCTCTTAGTTGTCACGGATGTAATAATTGTCATCTTAGGGCTGTCATTGTCACGGATGTATGAATATTTTCTCCGACAGAACTATGTTGTCGTGGGTGCAATAAGCCTTATCTTAGAGACGTATTCACATAAACAGTGATAATAAGATAAATTTCAGACTATTGATGTAACAGATGTAAAAAGTCTTATCTTAGACCTCAGTATTATTGTTGTGGATGCAGTTAGTCTCGTCTTAGACTTAATTGTTATTGCTGTGGGTGTATTAAGTCTCATCT
>NC_134891.1:12688068-12690568 GCF_041734735.1 Babylonia areolata | reverse complement strand
AGACATCAGTTGACGTGTGACAGTGAGACAGACATCAGTTGACGTGTGACTGTGAGACAGACATCAGTTGACGTGTGACTGTGGGACAGACATCAGTTGACGTGTGACAGTGAGACAGACATCAGTTGACGTGTGACTGTGAGACAGACATCAGTTGACGTGTGACTGTGGGACAGACATCAGTTGACGTGTGACAGTGAGACAGACATCAGTTGACGTGTGACTGTGAGACAGACATCAGTTGACGTGTGACTGTGGGACAGACATCAGTTGACGTGTGACAGTGAGACAGACATCAGTTGACGTGTGACTGTGGGACAGACATCAGTTGACGTGTGACTGTGGGACAGACATCAGTTGACGTGTGACTGTGATACAGACATCAGTTGACGTGTGACTGTGGGACAGACATCAGTTGACGTGTGACTGTGGGACAGACATCAGTTGACGTGTGACTGTGGACAGACATCAGTTGACGTGTGACTGTGAGACAGACATCAGTTGACGTGTGACTGTGAGACAGACATCAGTTGACGTGTGACTGTGAGACAGACATCAGTTGACGTGTGACAGTGGGACAGACATCAGTTGACGTGTGACAGTGAGACAGACATCAGTTGACGTGTGACTGTGATACAGACATCAGTTGACGTGTGACAGTGAGACAGACATCAGTTGACGTGTGACAGTGAGGACAGACATCAGTTGACGTGTGACAGTGAGGACAGACATCAGTTGACGTGTGACTGTGAGACAGACATCAGTTGACGTGTGACAGTGGGACAGACATCAGTTGACGTGTGACAGTGAGACAGACATCAGTTGACGTGTGACAGTGGGACAGACATCAGTTGACGTGTGACAGTAAGACAGACATCAGTTGACGTGTGACTGTGATACAGACATCAGTTGACGTGTGACAGTGAGACAGACATCAGTTGACGTGTGACAGTGGGACAGACATCAGTTGACGTGACTGTGAGACAGACATCAGTTGGCGTGTGACTTTGAGACAGACATCAGTTGACGTGTGACAGTGGGACAGACATCAGTTGACGTGTGACTGTGAGACAGACATCAGTTGACGTGTGACAGTGGGACAGACATCAGTTGACGTGTGACAGTGGGACAGACATCAGTTGACGTGTGACAGTGGGACAGACATCAGTTGACGTGTGACAGTGGGACAGACATCAGTTGACGTGTGACAGTGGGGCAGACATCAGTTGACGTGACTGTGAGACAGACATCAGTTGACGTGTGACAGTGGGACAGACATCAGTTGACGTGACTGTGAGACAGACATCAGTTGACGTGTGACAGTGGGACAGACATCAGTTGACGTGACTGTGAGACAGACATCAGTTGACATGTGACTGTGAGACAGACATCAGTTGACGTGTGACTGTGGGACAGACATCAGTTGACGTGTGACAGTGAGACAGACATCAGTTGACGTGTGACAGTGGGACAGACATCAGTTGACGTGACTGTGAGACAGACATCAGTTGACGTGTGACTGTCAGAAAAACATCACTTCAGTCAATGCACTGAACAGGGCAAAGAAAGCCACGCACACCTCACATGTAGTACATTGTCACCTGTCTGACAGTAGTGTCACCTTCCTATCATTGCTTCTGTCTGTCTGTCTGTCTGCACCTCACTGCATGTGATCGTGTCTGTAGCCTGTGCCAGTCTGTCTCTGTCTCTCCTCTCACTCTCTATGCGTCTGTCACTGCGGGGTGTGTTTTCACTCTCATCAGTTCATTAAGCATGACAGCACACAGGACCATAACTACACCTACATAAGGACAGCACACAGGACCATAACTACACCTACATAAGGACAGCACACAGGACCATAACTACACCTACATAAGGACAGCACACAGGACCATAACTACACACATAAGGACAGCACACAGGACCATAACTACACCTACATAAGGACAGCACACAGGACTATACACCTACATAAGGACAGCACACAGGACCATAACTACACACATAAGGACAGCACACAGGACCATAACTGCCCACATAAGGACAGCACACAGGACCATAACTACACCTACGTAAGGACAGCACACAGGACCATAACTACACCCACATAAGGACAGGACACAGGACCATAACTACACCTACATAATGACAGCACACAGGACCATAACTACACCCACATAAGGACAGCACACAGGACCATAACTACACACATAAGGACAACACGCAGGACCATAACTACACACATAAGGATAGCACACAGGACCATAACTACACCCACATAATGACAGCACACAGGACCATAACTACACACATAAGGACAGCACACAGGACCATAACTACACCCACATGACAGCACACAGGACCATAACTACACACATAAGGACAGCACACAGGACCATAACTACACACATAAGGACAGCACACAGGACCATAACTACATACATAAGGACAGCAGACAGGACCATAACTACACCCACATAAGGACAGCACACAGGAC
>NC_134891.1:12648068-12675568 GCF_041734735.1 Babylonia areolata | reverse complement strand
TTTGAACCAAGTCTGCCAGCCGTCAGTCCGTGACGCAAACCTTTTCCATCTTTTTCTCAATTTTTTTTTCTATTCTTTCTTTCTTTCAGACTCAATTCGCAGTCAGGTTCCTTGTCCATTCTTAGTCAAAGGGAAGTGTCTCCACATCAAAGAGGTTGAATATTGCCTCATATTATATCACGTATTCCAAATGAACATCACCGTCCACGTCTGGTTGTAGACGTTGCGCCCTCTCTAAGCGCCCAGTATATGCTGGTTGGAGTGAAGGTCGTCCTCTGCAACGTGGCCACCAGGCGTACCACTGCCAGTGGAAGTGAAGGTCATGTTCAGAGGACAAAAGGCACAGAGGGGAGGAGAAGAAGAAGCTGACCTGAGACAAAGAGAAACAACAAAGGCTGTCTCTGCCCTCACCTAACTTTATTACTGCCGGGGTTCCAAACCGACATTTCGCTGGAAATGTAATGATTTTGAATCACTACACTGATCCTGACTTGGGTGAATTCTGAAATGAGAACAATCGAAAGCAGAAATAATAAACTTTGAATACAATCATTGAATTCTCAACAAACAAACAAACAAAAAATTATTATGCGATCCAGTGGACCAAATATATTCTAAGTTCACTCACCGATTCAGCTGGCAAACCCCAACCTTGACAAGTGGAGATGTACGACTTTCATCAACGGATGATCTCTACACACTGTGCTCCAGCACCACGGAAAAGATACGACTTTAACTTCAAAAACAAAACAAAACAAACAAACAAACGAAAAAAACTGACACAAATTCTCATGCAGCTCACAGTTTAGTTCGTGCGTTGACATCTTGAAGGAGCGAAGGCCACAAACCAAAATCAAAACTTTTTAACTTTTAACATCGCTTCTTGACAGTTGCCTCCTGACGACCTAATCGATGATTCCCGGTGGACTGCCGACGCTGGGACTGCAACAGATGAACCCAGGTGTAGCTGTGTGTGGGAGACTTTGAATGAGCGGCGAGGGAGTGATGCCACTGAAATGACGCAGATGGCGGGGCAGCGAAAAATGAAAATAAAAATAAAAATGATAACAACTAGCAGCAGCAGCAGAAATAAGAACAACGATTTTAATGCTACTACTACTACTATTACTACTACTACTACTACTACTAATGATAATAATAACAACGTGTCTTTCAGAGTGGTGCTCAAATTATGTGACAAACTCCTCAGGTGCCTTTATCTCTCGGGTCTGGTTGACGTGTGGCTTATGTCATAAAGGAAGCGAAGAGTTGTGCCCTGTTGCATTCTCTCTCTCTCTCTCTCTCTCTCTCTCTCAAGTAGCTTCCCTTGCTTGGCAGTCAACACGACGCTCAGAACTCCAGCAGCAAATGATTACAGTTTTTGTGAAGAAATTCAAGTCAGCATGCCTGTTGAGGGACTCCCGTTGACACTGGAAAGCACGCTGAACATGATGCTGCAAGACATGACGCCATCGTCCTTCAGAACAGAAGGCACAGACGATCAAGCTGTCGTTGTTGTGACTTACCGGTCAGGCCCCCCTGTTGCACAAGTTCAAACCCCAATTGCTGCTGTGTTCCGCAGAAAGTGTCCGTTTCGGGTCAACAGAGACACGAAGACAGCTGATACATACTGACTGAAGCAAGACAGAAAGGCTAGTAGTCATGTGTCGTCTCCTGATTTATTCTTGATTTTTGCCAACCTCTCCCAGTCAGTTTTATGCCACTGACCACGCGGAGAACGAAGCTGTTGACGCTGACATGTTTGTGTACGACAAGCACCCCACTCCCTCTGCACCCCTGTCACTGAGCGACGCACGGCGTGACGATCAGCGGGTTGACATGACACCATGTGACACAGATGCACGTGCAGTCACAGTCCTTTATGACGAAGCCACGGGTACAGACATACCGTATGGTGCAGAAAAGTGTGAGGCAGAAGAAAGTTGCAGGGCCCTTGTGCTCCAAAACATGAACACTGATTCAGATGAGGACCGTTCTCAACATGACAGTGAACTTTGCCAACAGAAGCATGAAGGTGTGCAGTGGGGAGATGTCAGCCGACAGATAACACTGTGTATCTCATGAGGAGCCGACCAAGAAAATGGGCAATTTATTAAACGTGTTCAATGACGCAAGTACTTGTGAAAATGTCACAAATGGTCATCTTGATCTGGATGTTCCATGACATTGCTGTGTGAGTCTTTTTCCACTTGTGTCTAAAAACGAAAGTATTTAGACAGACATCATCTATGTACTTCTGTTTGTTTATAAGTCACGTGACGTGGTTCCGTGTCATGATCATTTGTACAATGTATCAGTTTTCTTTCTTTCGTTGTTTCTGTGTGTGTGTGTGTGTGTGTGTGTGTGTGTGTGTGTGTGTGTGTGCGTGGTACAACCTCTCCCCCATCATACCCCTTTGTGAATGGGCGATAAAAAGAATGCCTCACTACAATAAATCAATCGCATTCTCTGTCTATCTGCCGCTGTCTCTCTGTCTGTGGAGTGTCCGATGGGGTTGAACACCCTCCTATAAACAGCCCAGAAAGGGGAGAGTGGAGGGGGGGGGCACGTTTCTATCACTGACATCTCCTGTGGATGTCGCGGTTCACCGGACTGAGGTGAAGCAGAAAGCGGAGCACATTTTGTGCTGAAGTGCCCTGGATATGTCAGCAGCAACACGAGAACAGCACACCCTTAACTCACTCAGTACGGCCAGTCCTCTCTTCTCCTCTTCTCTTCTCTGATGTCCAGTGGGTGTCTGAATGACCCAGCCTTTAGCTTCCGTCGTCAGAATTGTGGTATTCTTTGTGAACATTCACGTCTTCAGTATAAGAGCCTTCCGCTTGCAATATTTTGATGATGGTAATTGGGGTGAAACGCTGTTAACGTCGTCTCTTTCGCCGTTCGTATGGAAAGAGTTAAGGTATATTTGGACATTCCTTCCACTGTGTAGCTTTCTCTTCTGCTTCTTCTTCTTCTTCTTTTGAGCACAAACACAACTGCAGCTGGTTTATGTGTTAGTTTATTATCATGACAAAAAAGAGAGAAAAGAATGAAAAATAATGAAAAAAACACACACAAAAAACCCTACCTGTTCTTACTTAGAATGTGTGAAAAATGACTAAGGTAATCACTGCTTGGGGGAAAAAAGCGACAAAAGTAAACTCTCCTAACGCTGTTAATTACCCGAAAAAAGTATTCCTGTGTCACGCCATTTCATAAAGTAACAAATTATAAAATGTAGCAAAAAATAATCTTTCTTTTGCCAGTTGATAATGTGACAAAGAATCTTTTCCATGCCGTTTGATAATGATTAAAAAACGATTAAAGAATATCTGTTTAAAGAAAGTTGCGAAAACTGCTACTGTTAAGACATCATATTGTGCTGATGTGCTTCACGTGCTCAATATGTTGTTTTAGGAGTGGGGGTGGGGGGGTTCCTCTGTATATTTGCCTATTCCTTTTTCTTCTTTTTTTCATGTCTGTCATGACAGCATCTTTTATCATATTTGTCCGAGTCTGCAGATTAATGCTTTTTGTGTTCGCGCTCAACCATTAGACCAGGCCTATTAGGACTCTAACTCAGACTTTCTCACTATCTCAGACAGAGCATGCAGAAATACCAGGAGAGACAGAGACAGCAGAAAGACCAGGAGAGACAGAGACAGCAGAAAGACCAGGAGAGACAGAGACAGAGACAGAAACGGACAAAGATACAGACACTGATTTAAAAACCACAAACAGAGACATACAGGGGGGGGGGGGGGACAGGCAGTGAGTGTGGTCACAGAAGGTGATGTCCGGCCTATGTTGAAACACAAGAGGCACTACTGAACACCATTGAAGTGACTTAGGCAGTAGAGCAGGGTCTCCTCCAGTGTGTGGTCTTCTGGAGACCTGATGCCGGAGCTGAGACTGGCGCGGCAGACGAACGTGGGTGTGGTGGGCTGGGAATGGAGGAGCCGGGGAGGGGGGGGGGGTTGACGCGAGATGAGCGGCGTGGGAGTTGTGCCATTCCAACGGTGTGGATGAGTGGGCTGAAAACCAGCAACAAAGAACCAACAACAGAGAGCCATAGACGTCACACACACACACACACCTGAGAAACGGCACGCAAACGCACGCCCCCAACTTGGTGTGGTGTCGGAGGACCAAAAATCGAATCATCTACAGACTGTTCTCGCGCGGAGCAAGTGAGTGACGCCACCCTGACTGTCCTGTATATAAGGCCGGGACGCTCTGCTCCTCCAAGGCTGCAGTCAGCAATCGGTGAACCAAACCGTGCCGCACTGAAGACTCGAACTCAAACACAACGCCTGTTTTCATTGTCACAGCTGGCACATGTTCAGAGAGAGAGAGAGAGCAACGAAGAGATCAACACCACTGACCAGGTTTTCTGCATTCTGCCGTGTCGAGATTTGTTGCTGGAGTAAGTTTGCATTTCAACACCAGTCGGGGTTTTTTCCACTTTGTTTTTGTTTTTCTCGGGGAGGGGGTGTTGGGTGGTGGTGGTGGAGGGGGTATATCTATTTTAGTTATTCATTCTTTTATTTTCTAATGGGGAAGACGAGGTGTTCTGTTGTTTTTTGTTTCTTTTTGATGGCATTGAAAGACGTTCGTCGGTCTCTCTGTCTCTTTCTCTCATAGTATCTGTCTCAATGTCTCTGTCTCTGTCTCTCTCTCTCTCTCCTCTCTCTCTCCTTTCTCTCTGTCTGTCTTGAAAATACTTGAAAATCTGAATCATAGTAGTTTCTAGCCGAGAACCTGCGATTTGAAAGGTTGAAAGGGAGGTGTGTGGTATGTGATATCAGGGGGGTGGGGGGGGGGGGGTGAAAGGCATGGGGTACAGGCCGGGTGTGGGCGGCAGGACGAGTGGGGCCAAGGGTCATTCCACATGGCTGAACAAGGACCGGGACACATTTCACCTCTGATTCCGGTCCATCCCTGTCAGAAACCATTAAGAGCGTAAGAGAGAGACGGTGGGAGAGGGGGACGGGCGGGGGGGGGGGAGGGGTGGGGGAGAGAAGGAGATGTACATGTGTTTTATTTCATGCTTGAGTGTCATTTATAGATCAAGTATGTGTTACATTACAAGCTATATGTATATGTGTTTTATTTCATGACTGAGTTTCATTTATAGTTGTCATTTCAAGTATGTGTTCCATTACATGCTTCTTTTTGTCAGTCGTATGATATATTTTGCCTCTTTTTTCCCCGGCAAATCAGTCTCGTGTTTCTGTTGTCTGCCATTTTCCGCGTTTGCAGTGTGTGTCGATGTGTTGGGGTGAGTGATGTGTTGGGGTGAGTGATGTGTGCAGTGTCCTGTATCTCGCCTACATGTCAGTCATGTCGCTTCATTCATGTGCTGTTTTACACTTGTAGAGTAATGTCCGTCATTTCACGTACATATGTGGTTTATTTTCCATCGTCTGTTTGTCAATTATACCCATGTTACTGAATTTCACGTCTGTCTGTCTGTCTGTCTGTGTACAGAGACTGTCCATCCAGTGACCAGTAGTCAGCCGATGACCACGTGCCGGTCAGTAGGAAACATCGTCACCCGACGTGTTGTGTGCCGACAGTCCAGTTTTTGAGGCCGAGGAGAAAGGCTTTGTGACGTGATCTTTCTGCCAGGCTTTGTGACGTGATCTTACCGCCAGGCTTTGTGACGTGATCTTACTGCCAGACTGCACTGAACACGGACAAAGAAACGACAAGTAAATCAGCAGACAGGTAAACTAGGTCAGAGACATACACAATGACGATGGCTTCAGTCAGCCCGCAGTCCAGCGGATCCTGGTTCGATCCCATGCGGCTGGCTCTTGTTGCTGTGGGCATCAGCGTCGTCGTCATCTGTTTTCGCCGTCGGAGCGCC
The DNA here is from genome assembly GCF_041734735.1 of Babylonia areolata. Lineage (NCBI taxonomy): Eukaryota > Metazoa > Mollusca > Gastropoda > Neogastropoda > Buccinidae > Babylonia > Babylonia areolata. Next base: position 12,669,693 of record NC_134891.1, on the reverse strand, counting down.
GACAGGTGAGGTGAACTGTGTTGTGTGTTGATGTTCTGTCAGGTGTGTGTGTGTGTGTGTGTGTGTGTGTGTGTGTGTGTGTGTGTGTTGCCCATGATGATTAATCCAAAATATTTCTTTCCGAAAGCTATTTCATTTTCACTTTGTGGTGTGGTTTGACATTTGTGTTGTTGGCACTGTTGTTCCAACGGTAAAGTTGGGTGTTTTCTGACTGTGTGCCGGCTTCTCTGCACGTCTTCAAACATTTCTAACACTGCTGACGTGTCAGTTCCCCACCCTTCCCCTCCCTTTTATTTTCTCCAAGAAGCATGGACGTATGGACCCCCTCTCTTTGCCTCTCTGCCACGGTCTGTCCCTGTGTCTGTCTGTTTGTTTCTCTTTTCCTGTCAGCAGTACTGGCATCACCAGGGCTTTGAAAGGGAGAGGAAGAGAGGAGGGGGCCGAATGGAAAACGATAGAAAAACGATTCGCCAGGTTTGTTATATACGAAAAACTCCAACAAAACGAAACCAAACTGACAACAGACAGGGAGAGGAGAGATAAACGCATGCCAATCACGCAGCGTGGTTCAGTCTGGGTACGTACGTCAGCGGCCTCAGCGAAAGTACACACACTTTGAATCCAGAGTTCCTATCCATGTAGTAGTCTGGTATTTTTCCCCCGGGGGAATCGTAATCATCAAAAAGCGAAGAGGAGAACTGACTCACTTCCCCACCTAGCTTACCCTCACCCCCCACCCCCTCAACCCCCCATCCCACCACTTCAATTAACAGTGCCGGAAGGAGCAACGGCTCACTACATAGCAGCATCTGCTTTTACAAACACGTGCTCTAAATTCCAGCCTTCAACGAAAAAAAGAAAAAAGTTGAGACCCCCTTCGTTACCCACCCCCTTCTCCAGTCATTCCCTTTCCCCACCCCCTTCTCCAGTCATTCCCTTTCCCCTTCTCCAGTCATTCCCTTTCCCTTCTCCTGTCATTCCCTTTCCCCACCCCCTTCTCCAGTCATTCCCTTTCCCCACCCCCTTCTCCAGTCATTCCCTTTCCCCACCCCCTTCTCCAGTCATTCCCTTTCCCCACCTTCTTTCTGATGGGTGTGCCTGTCTTTCTGATGGGTATGCCTGTCTTTCTGATTTGTGTGCCTGTCTTTCTGATTTGTGTGCCTGTCTTTCTGATGGGTATGCCTGTCTTTCTGATGGGTATGCCTGTCTTTCTGATTGGTGTGCTTGTCTTTCTGATGGGTGTGCATGTCTTTCTGATGGGTATGCCTGTCTTTCTGATGGGTATGCCTGTCTTTCTGATGGGTATGCCTGTCTTTCTCATTGGTGTCTGTCTGACTGGTGTGCCTGCGAGCTAGTCCTTCGATGAGAGAAAATTGAGACAGCTTGTTTTTTTCTGTCAATTTTGTTGTGGATGTGGCTACCCATCATAAGTTCTTTCTTGCGTCCCCCCCCCACGCCCCCCCCCCCCCACACACACACACTCTCTCTCTCTCTCTTACCTCCTTTATCTCTTCCCCCCACCTCTCTTTCTCTTTCTCCCGCCCCCTTTTCTGTCGATCTCCTTGCCCTCTCCTCCCTTCTCCCCTTCTCACCTTCTCTTTCCAACATCTAATGTCTTTCATCTTTTTCCTCCCTTTCTCCCCTCCCCCCCCATCTGTCCCTCACTCCTCAGTATCCCCCCCACCTTCCCCCTCCTCCTTTCTTCTTCCCACTCATCCATATTCCCGTGCTGCTGTGTACAGGGTGAAGGGGTGGGTGTGGGAGGAGGGTGTGACAGCGGGCACAGTGATCACTGACGGGAGGGACGGGCGCTATAGCCTAGTGGTTAAAACGTTGGGCTTTCAATCTGAGGGTCCGGGGTTCGAATCTCGGTAACGGCGCCTGGTGGGTAAAGGGTTGAGATTTTTCCAATCTCCCAGGTCAACATGTACAGACCTGCTAGTGCCTGAACCCCCTTCGTGTGCATACGCAAGCAGAAGATCAAATACTGTACGCACGTTAAAGATCCTATAATCTATGTCAGATACTGTGCGCACGTTATAGATCCTGTAAGCCATGTCAGCGTTCGGTGGGTTATGGAAACAAGAATATACCCAGCATGCACGCCCCCGAAAACGGAGTATGGCTGCCTACATGGCGGGGTAAAAACGGTCATACACGTAAAAGCCCACTCGTATACAGTGCAGTGAACGTCAGTGGGAGTTGCAGCCCATGAAGGAAGGAAGAAAACTGACGGGAGGGGTGTGGTGACGGGGGGGGGGGGTGGTGACGGGGGGGCTGTGGTGACGGGGGGGTGGTGGTGACGGGGGGGCTGTGGTGACGGGGGGGGGGGGGGGTGGTGACGGGGGGGCTGTGGTGACGGGGGGGGGGGGTGACGGGGGGGCTGTGGTGACGGGGGGGGGGGGGGGTGACGGGGGGGCTGTGGTGACGGGGGGGGGGGGGGGTGACGGGGGGGCTGTGGTGACGGGGGTGGCTGACTGTCACTTCACCTGTCTGTCTGTCTGCACCCTGTCACCCCACCCCTCTCGTCACACACACACACACACACACACACACACACACACACACACACACACACACACACACACACACACACACACACACACACACACACACACACAGGCGCCTCTGTGCATACCATCCTTTTTTTCTTCTTTTTCTTCTTCTTTTTTAACGGCAACGTGTTGAATTTTTGGTGTGCTTGTGAAGAAACAAGGGAAAAGGACGGGCTTGCTGATTTATGGCAGTCCCCATTCACAGCCCACGGAAACTCCTCAGCGGCAACACTTGATTCAGGGGGCTTGGAAAAGACACACTGCATAGTTGGCTGGCTCTTTCCGCCCTACCGACATTCACTCCCCACAAAGAGAGCGCCGTGTAGTGATTGGCCCTGTGCAATCCTACAGGATTGAACGCATGCCCGGCGGTCTGTGTGAAAGGGAGGGGTCACCATTCCAACCTCTCACCGCCTACTGAATGTGTTGTCATTAGTGTGGTTTGACTGAGAACGAAGAGGGATCGACCAGGGTGTGTGTGTGTGTGTGTGTGTGTGTGTGTGTGTGTTGATGTGTGTGTGTGTGTGTGTGTGTGTGTTGATGTGTGTGTGTGTGTGTGTGTGTGTGTGTGTGTGTGTGTGTGTGTTGATGTGTGTGTGTGTGTGTGTGTGTGTGTGTGTGTGTGTGTAAACAATACACACTATCACTCAGTGAAATCTGCAAGCGTGATGTGATCCTCCTTAGCCCTGTCTGTCTTGCCACTGTACCTCCCTGACTGACCCTAGCCGTGTCGTCACCAACAGCAGCACGCCTCTTGCTGTCACTGTCTGTTGGGCTTTGTCTGTTTGTTTGTATGTTGTTGAGAGGCGGGGTATATTTTGTGCGTTAACTGCACCACGTAAGAATGCGATCTGAAAGCGGGAGGGTGGTGGTGGTGGTGGGAGAAAGGCGTGGGTAAAAATATCAAAGGACCCAAAGGCGTTTACGGCCATCGTGGCATTCATACCCTCTGTGAATTCATACAGTTCATGTCCACTGTATGTAGGGCTGGCGGCAGGAAGGCGGAGCCCAGTCCTCTCATTTAGCCGTTCTAATTAACCTTAGCTACCCATCGACACCTGGGTGGGGTGAGGAAAAGCGGCAGTGCAGTACCTCTCCCAAGGACACAGCTCCGTGCTCAGCGGGGGTTTCGAACCCTGATCACTGGTGAACACTGGATCAGAAGTCACCGCCTGACCCATTCTGCCGCGGGGCCTCCAGTCACTCAGTGTGTGTGTGGGTTGGGGTGGAGATGTGGGGGGGGGGGGGGGGGAGTGGAGGTGGAGGGATGTTAAGTCGAAGACAAAAGAAGGACCACCTCAGTGAAGATGGTCACCCAAGAAGCCAGCGGACAAGAGGTTGGGTGGACACACACGGCGTCGCTCTGTCCGTTCAGCTGTTAATCAGACAGACTGCAGTCACGTCACGCCTCCAGGTGAGGGGTGGGGGTGGGGGGGGGGGGAGTGGGGTGGTGTCCAAGATGTAAAAGAGGACACTTGGAGCCCTGCCACAGGCCGGGGTCAGGGTGGATGTGGCAGAAATAACGGGAGTACCCGAGACAAGGTTGGGGTGCATAATGAAGTGGGAACTTGTGCGGCGGGTTATAAGAGTGCGTCAAAATCTTCAATGGGGTACCGGTAACCGAAACAGGGTAGGGGTGTGCGAAGTTTGGACGGCCACTTGATGTGGTTAGGATGAGGTACCCTGAACAGGTCTTGGGTGTGTAGGACTGGGGCAGGTACTTGGTCAGGATGGGGTGGGTACATCTGGAATTAGGTAAAAGCCTCCAGTAACTGTTTTCTGTGTGCGTTATGTGCTGAACGGGATCTGTGGCTTCAGACTGGAGTGGGTATAGTTAGTTGGGTTTCTCGGTCAGGACCGGGGCGGATAAATCTATGCGGCACACTTGAATAAAGGTCTAGATAGATACCGCTTTGCAGGAGTACATGGCTTTGTTCTGGGCATGCAGAACATTGAAAAGGGGTGTTCTGGTTAGGGCGTGAATGATCTCAGCTTCCCATGTCTTCTGAAACACTATCGCCCCGACCCCCGTTTAGATTTTAGATTTTTTGGGGGGAGGGGGAGGGGGTGGGGGGTTCGGTGGGTGACGTTTATGCTTGTTCCAGAATTTCAGCACGTGTCTTTCACCGAAAAGCTGTGTGTGCTCTAACCACATGCAGGGAGCAAGTAAAGCTTCCCTGCGACACAACTCTTCGACAGGAGTAACGGTTAAGATGAAGCCACCACCCCACCCCTCCCCTCCCCACCCTCCCCTCCCTTCCTCCCCTCCCACCTACTCTCCCAACAGACCGTCACCCACTCAACCCACCCCCCTGTAATAAAAGCCGACGTTGACAGTGTCTACAATCGACAACATCCCGATAACACCTGTCATTATCTGTATTTACAACCCTCGCCACCCGGATTTTATAGAGCCGGCTTTGGGGGGAGGGGGGGCTGTGTGGTCCATGGGGACTTTTGGGGTGGCGTGGTGGGGGGGGGGGTGTCCCCTTGTCTACAGAGGCCCACATGTGGTGGCAGCTGTCCACTTGAAAGGGGCGTGGTCCCAGTGCCGATGCCTTCCTGCTGGTTTTCATGAGGACAGGTGCCGGGGTTCGTGTCTGGGGAACGGTGTGGAGAGGGGTTTGGGGGTGGGGGGTGAGGAGCATGGCTGGGTAGGCGGTGTCTGTCTCTCCTCCCCTCTCTCTGTGTCTCTGTCTGTCTCTCCTCCCCTCTCTCTGTGTCTGTCTGTCTGTCTGTCTCTCTCTCCTCCCCTCTCTCTGTGTCTCTGTGTCTGTCTGTCTGTCTCTCCTCCCCTGTCTCTGTGTCTCTGTCTGTCTCTCCTCCCCTCTCTCTGTGTCTGTCTGTCTGTCTCTCCTCCCCTGTCTCTGTGTCTGTCTCTCTCTCCTCCCCTCTCTCTGTGTCTCTGTGTCTGTCTGTCTGTCTGTCTGTCTCTCCTCCCCTGTCTCTGTGTCTGTCTGTCTGTCTCTCCTCCCCTCTCTCTGTGTCTGTCTGTCTCTCTCCTCCCCTCTCTCTGTGTCTGTCTGTCTGTCTCTCCTCCCCTCTCTCTGTGTCTGTCTGTCTGTCTCTCCTCCCCTCTCTCTGTGTCTGTCTGTCTCTCTCCTCCCCTCTCTCTGTGTCTGTCTGTCTGTCTCTCCTCCCCTGTCTCTGTGTCTCTGTCTGTCTCTCCTCCCCTCTCTCTGTGTCTGTCTGTCTGTCTCTCCTCCCCTCTCTCTGTGTCTCTGTGTCTCTGTCTGTCTCTCTCCTCCCCTCTCTCTGTGTCTCTGTCTGTCTGTCTCTCTCCTCCCCTCTTTCTGTGTCTCTGTCTGTCTGTCTCTCTCCTCCCCTCTCTCTGTGTCTCTGTCTGTCTCTCTCCTCCCCTCTCTCTGTGTCTCTGTCTGTCTGTCTCTCTCCTCCCCTCTCTCTGTGTCTCTGTCTGTCTCTCTCCTCCCCTCTCTCTGTGTCTCTGTCTGTCTCTCTCCTCCCCTCTCTCTGTGTCTCTGTCTGTCTGTCTCTCCTCCCCTCTCTCTGTGTCTCTGTCTGTCTCTCCTCCCCTCTCTCTGTGTCTCTGTCTGTCTGTCTCTCCTCCCCTCTCTCTGTGTCTCTGTCTGTCTCTCCTCCCCTCTCTCTGTGTCTCTGTCTGTCTGTCTCTCCTCCCCTCTCTCTGTGTCTCTGTCTGTCTCTCTCCTCCCCTCTCTCTGTGTCTCTGTCTGTCTGTCTCTCCTCCCCTCTCTCTGTGTCTCTGTCTGTCTCTCCTCCCCTCTCTCTGTGTCTCTGTCTGTCTGTCTCTCTCCTCCCCTCTCTCTGTGTCTCTGTCTGTCTCTCTCCTCCCCTCTCTCTGTGTCTCTGTCTGTCTCTCTCCTCCCCTCTCTCTGTGTCTCTGTGTCTCTGTCTGTCTCTCTCCTCCCCTCTCTCTGTGTCTCTGTGTCTCTGTCTGTCTCTCCTCCCCTCTCTCTGTGTCTCTGTCTGTCTGTCTCTCCTCCCCTCTCTCTGTGTCTCTGTGTCTCTGTCTGTCTCTCCTCCCCTCTCTCTGTGTCTCTGTCTGTCTGTCTCTCCTCCCCTCTCTCTGTGTCTCTGTCTGTCTGTCTCTCCTCCCCTCTCTCTGTGTCTCTGTGTCTCTGTCTATCTCTCCTCCCCTGTCTCTGTGTCTCTGTCTGTCTCTCTCCTCCCCTCTCTGTGTCTCTGTCTGTCTGTCTCTCTCCTCCCCTCTCTGTGTCTCTGTCTGTCTGTCTGTCTGTCTCTGTCTCTGTCAGTCTGTCTGTCTCTCTCCTCCCCTCTGTCTGTGTCTCTGTCTTTCTGTCTCTCTCTGTGTCTCTGTCTGTCTGTCTCTGTCTCTGTCAGTCTGTCTGTCTGTCTCTCTCATCCCCTCTCTCTGTGTCTCTGTCTGTCTCTCTCCCCCCCTCTCTGTGTCTCTGTCTGTCTGTCTCTGTCTCTGTCTGTCTGTCTGTCTGTCTGTCTCTCCCTGTCTGTCTGTCTGTCTCTCAATGTTCGTTCATTCGTTCTCTCTCTCATGCTGCAGAAGTCATCAAGAACTCGCTCATATCCGTCTCAACAATTTGTTCTTCAATTATGTTTCAAGTGCAGTTAATGGGAAGGCGTGTGTGTGTGTGTGTGTGTGTGTGTGTGTGTGTGTGTGTGAGAGAGAGAGATTGCTTGGAGGCGAGTGTCTGACGGGATGAGGGGTGGGTGAGCAGAGTGTGTGGAAGGCTGGAGGGTGTGGAGGGGGAGTGGCCAGGTGCCGTGACTGCCTGCATCATCACGAGGCTTCCCGCTCCTCCTGTCCTGCCTCACTGCTGCTGGCTGGCACAGCTACCACAGCCCTGAGAACAATGCCCTCTGCTCCACCGTCACAGAGAGAGACACACAGAGTCTCTCTCTCTCTGTCTCTCTCTCAGGGAAAGAGAGAGAGGAGGGAGGGAGGATCCGTCTCATTTCCCCAGTACATTTCATGACAGCCCAATGGTGACAGTGTTGCACTTCCAGTCTGAAGGTCCTGGATTCCATCCTGGTTCTAGCGGTGGATACAGGGGTGGAGAGTTTTTCCCATCTCCCGGGTCAACATACTTATGTGCAGACCCACAAGTGCCTTCACCCCTGTCGCGTGTGCAGACTTGGAGAAAATTAAATGCGCACGTTAAAGATCGCGTTGTCCATTGCCAGTGCCGGGTTATGGAAGCACGAAGAGGTCAAGTGTGCTCCCCGCTCTCCACCGCCCGTTCTCCAAAACACGGAGTGTGGCTGTCTATGATGGGGGTGAAATGGTCATCAAAACACAGAGTGTGACTATGATGGGGGTGAAATGGTCATCAAAACACGGAGTGTGACTGTCTATGATGGGGGTGAAATGGTCATCAAAACACGGAGTGTGACTGACTATGATGGGGGTGAAATGGTCATCAAAACATGGAGTGTGACTGTCTATGATGGGGGTGAAATGGTCATCAAAACACGGAGTGTGGCTGTCTATGATGGGGGTGAAATGGTCATCAAAACACAGAGTGTGACTGTCTATGATGGGGGTGAAATGGTCATCAAAACACAGAGTGTGACTATGATGGGGGTGAAATGGTCATCAAAACACGGAGTGTGGCTGTCTATGATGGGGGTGAAATGGTCATCAAAACATGGAGTGTGACTGTCTATGATGGGGGTGAAATGGTCATCAAAACACGGAGTGTGGCTGTCTATGATGGGGGTGAAATGGTCATCAAAACACAGAGTGTGACTGTCTATGATGGGGGTGAAATGGTCATCAAAACACGGAGTGTGACTATGATGGGGGTGAAATGGTCATCAAAACACAGAGTGTGACTGTCTATGATGGGGGTGAAATGGTCATCAAAACACAGAGTGTGACTATGATGGGGGTGAAATGGTCATCAAAACACGGAGTGTGGCTGTCTATGATGGAGGTGAAATGGTCATCAAAACACAGAGTGTGACTATGATGGGGGTGAAATGGTCATCAAAACACGGAGTGTGGCTGTCTATGATGGGGGTGAAATGGTCATCAAAACACAGAGTGTGACTGTCTATGATGGGGGTGAAATGGTCATCAAAACATGGAGTGTGGCTGTCTATGATGGGGGTGAAATGGTCATCAAAACACAGAGTGTGACTATGATGGGGGTGAAATGGTCATCAAAACACGGAGTGTGACTGTCTATGATGGGGGTGAAATGGTCATCAAAACACGGAGTGTGACTGACTATGATGGGGGTGAAATGGTCATCAAAACATGGAGTGTGACTGTCTATGATGGGGGTGAAATGGTCATCAAAACACGGAGTGTGGCTGTCTATGATGGGGGTGAAATGGTCATCAAAACACAGAGTGTGACTGTCTATGATGGGGGTGAAATGGTCATCAAAACACAGAGTGTGACTATGATGGGGGTGAAATGGTCATCAAAACACGGAGTGTGGCTGTCTATGATGGGGGTGAAATGGTCATCAAAACATGGAGTGTGACTGTCTATGATGGGGGTGAAATGGTCATCAAAACACGGAGTGTGGCTGTCTATGATGGGGGTGAAATGGTCATCAAAACACAGAGTGTGACTGTCTATGATGGGGGTGAAATGGTCATCAAAACACGGAGTGTGACTATGATGGGGGTGAAATGGTCATCAAAACACAGAGTGTGACTGTCTATGATGGGGGTGAAATGGTCATCAAAACACAGAGTGTGACTATGATGGGGGTGAAATGGTCATCAAAACACGGAGTGTGGCTGTCTATGATGGAGGTGAAATGGTCATCAAAACACAGAGTGTGACTATGATGGGGGTGAAATGGTCATCAAAACACGGAGTGTGGCTGTCTATGATGGGGGTGAAATGGTCATCAAAACACAGAGTGTGACTGTCTATGATGGGGGTGAAATGGTCATCAAAACATGGAGTGTGGCTGTCTATGATGGGGGTGAAATGGTCATCAAAACACAGAGTGTGACTATGATGGGGGTGAAATGGTCATCAAAACACGGAGTGTGGCTGTCTATGATGGGGGTGAAATGGTCATCAAAACACAGAGTGTGACTATGATGGGGGTGAAATGGTCATCAAAACACAGAGTGTGACTATGATGGGGGTGAAATGGTCATCAAAACACAGAGTGTGACTATGATGGGGGTGAAATGGTCATCAAAACACAGAGTGTGACTATGATGGGGGTGAAATGGTCATCAAAACACGGAGTGTGGCTGTCTATGATGGGGGTGAAATGGTCATCAAAACATGGAGTGTGACTGTCTATGATGGGGGTGAAATGGTCATCAAAACATGGAGTGTGACTGTCTGTGATGGGGGTGAAATGGTCATCAGAACACGGAGTGTGACTATGATGGGGGTGAAATGGTCATCAAAACATGGAGTGTGGCTGTCTATGATGGGGGTGAAATGGTCATACAGTGCTACATAGGAGTGAAGCTAGATAGACATGAACATGTTAGTTGCAGCCCGCGAACGCAGAAAAAAACAAGAGAGGCAAAGCCTTCAAGACTCACTTGTGATACACTGAAAAAAAAATCCAAGCTTTTTATGTATTGAGTATAATTTCAAAATGTAATGTTTAAGATGAGAAAGATCAGTTTAAAGCAAATTAAGTCCCCTAGCATTAATTACAGAGTAATTTCCCTTTTTTACTATCTGCACCAAAACGTTTGCAAAATAAATAAAACTTCCACGCTTAGCAAAAGAAGTTCCTGTTTGAACCCCCCAAAAATGATAATAATGACTGCTCTTGTTGTTGGGTCAGAATATCAGATCAAAGTGCCAAGTTTAGAGAATACAAAAAATATAAATATAACAGTAAATGCAATTTGCATATAATTAGGCTTCATTTTTTTTGTGTGCCCATCCCAGAGGTGCAATATTGTTTTAAACAAGATGACTGGAAAGAACTGAATTTTTCCTTTTTTATGCCTAATTTGGTGTCAACTGACAAAGTATTTGCAGAGAAAATGTCAATGTTAAAGTTTACCACGGACACACACACACACACACACACACACACACACACACACACACACACACACACAGACAACCGAACACCGGGTTAAAACATAGACTCACTTTGTTTACACAAGTGAGTCAAAAACACATTGAAGGAAGAAATGTATAACAAATAGTAAAGAGTGGTAACTCTCTCCATTCACAAGGTACACAACTTCAAGTCAGTGCTGCTTACGCTACCAATTCAGCTGGCACACAGGTAAATAAAAGGTACATTGGAACAAACCCAGACACTTCCCAAAAAAAGGAATTGCCGGGCTTGTCCTTACACCAATCATTTGACACATGCACACAGTGACATAATGACAGTGCAGACACAAATTAGCTTTTATTCAAGACTGGCATAGCCTCTTTAATCCCGAACAAGCTACACATTTTCAAGTAAGAAAATTTTATTTTTATGTACTTTCCGCAAAAAAGGTCCTCCTTGGACGAGGTTGCTGCCGTGTGCTTCATTGTATTGTATTGTATTGTATTCTATTGTATTCTATTGTATTACTCTTTTTTTGTCACAACAGATTTCTCTGTGTGAAATTCGGTCTGTCTCCCCAGGGAGAGCGTGTCGCTACACTTACTTGTTTTCCTATCGAAGTGGATTCTTCTACAGAATTTTGTCAGGGACAACCCTTTTGTAGCCGTGGGTTCTTTCACCAAAGAGGATTAGAGGGCAGGGCAGAGATGGAGTGGAGCCAGCCTGAGGCTGTGTTGTGTGTTTGGTGTTCGGTGTCAGTGAGCGGGTGGACGGGTGGACGGGGTGGGATTAGCGGGGTGGAAGGCCACACAAAACATCCGGGACTAGTGTTTTCTGTGGTGTTGATACAGCTTCTGTAGACACCCTCATCATCCGTCCCGCCTCTCTGTCTCTGTCTCTGCCTGTCTCTCTCTCTCTCTCGCCCGGCGTTTCTCTCCTCCCCCCCCCAACCCCCCCCCTCCCCCGCCGCCCCCCCCTTCTCTCTCTCTCTCTTTTTCTCTCTAGTTTGTGTGTGTGCGTGTGCGTGTGCGTGCGTGCGTGCGTGCGTGCGCGCGCGCGCGCGTGTGTGTGTGTGTGTGTGTGTGTGATAGTGTTGTTGTATTGTTTTGTCACCATCGATTTGAGAGAGGGGGAAAGGACTGGGGTGAGGGGGTGGGAGTTGGGATGAGAGGTTGAGAGAGTGTGGAGGAGAGGGAGCTGCATTGCCTGTCAAAACAAAACCCTGTCAGCATTTTGTGTGGGAGTGTGGACTACTTCAGCGACTATGAGGGTGACTCTCTCTCTCTCTCCCTCTCTCTCTCCCTCTCTCTCCATATAATATATATATATATATATATATATATATATATATATATATATATATATATATATATCACTCTCTGTCTCTCTGTCTGTCTGTCTGTCTCTCTCACTCTTTCGCTATCTCTCTCATTCTCTGTGTGTGTGTGTGTGTGTGTGTGTGACCGTAGAGAGAGGAGAGGAAAAGAGGGAAGTTATGCGGACAACCAGCAACCTCCTCGTTACTTCTCCCTCTTCCCTCTCACGTCACAGACAGGGAGGATCACACACACCCTCTGTGTCCACACACACACACACACACACACACACTGTATGGTCAGGTAGGGTATCCACCACACCAAACACCTTTACACATTGCTCTGTATATAGATTGACGACGCTTCAGATTGGTGTCTAACAGTCGCCTGAGGTTTTTCTTTTTTCTGTTGTGTTGTGTTGTGTTGTTGCCCAGTCTCCAGCCCCGGAAGGAGTGGCCCCGCGGCAGAATGGGTCAGGTGTTGAATTCCTGATCCAGTGTTCACCAGTGATCCGAGTTCGAGGCCTCGTTTCAGCATTGTGTCTTTGGGAAAGGCACTTCACTTTACTCCCATTTTTCTGACTGCATCAGCTCTGGGAATGGGTACCTGGCTTCGGTTGGAGAAGGTTCAAACGGCGGAAGGAGAGGATTGTCCCCGCCTTCCCATGCTGAGGGTATGGATTCACTGCCCTGATGGCCGTTGAAGGTTTAGGAACCTGCAGCTCGTTAACTGACCTCATTCTGCAGCTGGCATCCGTTCTTCTCTGTGGACTGCTGGAACTGGGGCCGCGGCAGGGCAGCGTGAAAGAAACAGTACCATAGAAACTGGAACCACGGAACGCTGGGCACCGGAAAGAACCACCGCCACCACTCACGACACCCATGGTGTACTGCTGGTGTCTGAACCATGGACCTGTACACGGTACTGCTGGTGTCTGAACCATGGACCTGTACACTGTACTGCTGGTGTCTGAACCATGGACCTGTACACTGTACTGCTGGTGTCTGAACCATGGACCTGTACACTGTACTGCTGGTGTCTGAACCATGGACCTGTACACTGTACTGCTGGTGTCTGAACCATGGACCTGTACACTGTACTGCTGGTGTCTGAACCATGGACCTGTACACTGTACTGCTGGTGTCTGAACCATGGACCTGTACACTGTACTGCTGGTGTCTGAACCATGGACCTGTACACTGTACTGCTGGTGTCTGAACCATGGACCTGTACACTGTACTGCTGGTGTCTGAACCATGGACCTGTACACGGTACTGCTGGTGTCTGAACCATGGACCTGTACACTGTACTGCTGGTGTCTGAACCATGGACCTGTACACTGTACTGCTGGTGTCTGAACCATGGACCTGTACACGGTACTGCTGGTGTCTGAACCATGGACCTGTACACTGTACTGCTGGTGTCTGAACCATGGACCTGTACACGGTACTGCTGGTGTCTGAACCATGGACCTGTACACTGTACTGCTGGTGTCTGAACCATGGACCTGTACACTGTACTGCTGGTGTCTGAACCATGGACCTGTACACTGTACTGCTGGTGTCTGAACCATGTACCTGTACACTGTACTGCTGGTGTCTGAACCATGTACCTGTACACTGTACTGCTGGTGTCCTGAACCATGGACCTGTACACTGTACTGCTGGTGTCTGAACCATGGACCTGTACACTGTACTGCTGGTGTCTGAACCATGGACCTGTACACTGTACTGCTGGTGTCTGAACCATGGACCTGTACACTGTACTGTGGTGTCTGAACATGGACCTGTACACTTGTACATGCTGGTGTCTGAACCATGGACCTGTACACTGTACGTGTGGTGTCTGAACCATGGACCTGTACACTGTACTGTGGAGGGTGACTGCATGCTCTCTAACAACGCCTGCTGGTCTACTTGATGGGATGTGACTACTTACGACTTGGGTGAACCATCTCTCACTTCCTGCTGTGTCTGAAAACATGAACTGTATATATATATATAGTATTAAATGAATGTAATCACTACTTGTCTCTTGTCTGTGTGTCTGCTACCATGCTTATCTCTCTACACTGTTGTGTGTGTGTGTGAACAGTAGAGTAGGAAGAGGGTATGCGGTACAACCAGACCCTGTTACTCTCCTTCTGCTGTGACGAACAACAGACCCTGTACCAACTACATCGTCACGAACCATGGACCGCACACAACACGGTATGGTCATGGGTCTGGACACAAACCATGACCTTTACACATGTCTGTACTATGATTGACGACCTAATTGGCCTGTCTAAACGTCGCTGAGGTGTCTAATCTTGGGACTGTACACTGTTGCTGGTTGTGCCAGTTCCAGCCTGACAGGAGAGTGGCCCCGGCAAATGGACTTTTAATCCTGATCTGCAGGTTCACCATGGACCGGTACACTGTTCATGCATTGGTGTCTTGGAAAGACCTGTCACTGTTACTACATGTTTCTGACGCATGGACCTGGTTTACCTGTTCTTGGGGGTCCACGAAGCAGAATCCTGCACTTCCATCTGGGTCTGAATCACTGCCTGATGCCGTTGCTGGTTCAGAACTCACTGTAACCTGTACACTCACTGCTGTCTGAACCATTCTTCTCTGTACTGCTGGTGGTCCTGCGACCATGAAAACAGTACCTAAACTGGATACCTGAGCTGGGCCGAACCATGACCTTACACTGTACTGCTGGTGTCTGAACCATGGACCTGTACACTGTACTGCTGGTGTCTGAACCATGGACCTGTACACTGTACTGCTGGTGTCTGAACCATGGACCTGTACACTGTACTGCTGGTGTCTGAACCATGGACCTGTACACTGTACTGCTGTGTCTGAACCATGGACCTGTACACTGTACTGCTAGTGTCTGAACCATGGACCTGTACACTGCACTGCTGGTGTCTGAACCATGGACCTGTACACTGCACTGCTGGTGTCTGAACCATGGACCTGTACACTGCACTACTGGTGTCTGAACCATGACCTGTACACTGTACTGCTGGTGTCTGAACCATGGACCTGTACACTGTACTGCTGGTGTCTGAACCATGGACCTGTACACTGTACTGCTGTGTCTGAACCATGGACCTGTACACTGTACTGCTGGTGTCTGAACCATGGTACCTGTACACTGTCACTGCTGGTGTCTGAACCATGGACCTGTACACTGCACTACTGGTGTCTGAACTGACTGTTGGATGGGAACCGGATCACTGATGACTGACGGCTGTGTTAGAACATAAAAAGAAGAAAGCAAATCTGGTTATGTCTCAGGTGCTAACCATGAGCCGTGTACACTGTACTGTCTGGTGTTACTGCCCATGTCCTGTACACTTACTCTGTGTCTGTACCATCTGTCCTGTACCTGTACTGCGGGTCTGTCTCTAACCATGGTCTGCTCTTCCTGTACTGCTTAGTGTCTGACTGACCGTCATGTACTGCTGCTGTCCTGTGTCCATGTCCTGTCTCTGTCTTGCTGGTTCTGACCATGTACTGTCCTGTACGGCTTGTGTGTCTGTCCTTATTTGTCACTGTACTGCTGTGTCTGACCTGTCCTGTACACTGTGTCTGCTGGTGTCTGTCCATGTACTTTGTACACTTGTCTGTGCTGGTGTCTACTTCATTGTACCTGTACTGTACTGCTGGTGTCTGTACCTGTACTCTGTGCACTGTTGCTGGTGTCTGAACCTGGACTCTTGTCCTGTACTGTGTTGTCGTCTGACCTGTACCTGTACACTTCTCTGGTGTCTGACTCACGTACTGTATCACTGTACTGCTAGTGTCTGTCTCACTCCTTGTACATCTGTTTCTGCTAGTGTCTGACATTGTCTCTTCCTGTGTCTGCTGCTGTCTGTCCCAGTACCTGTCACTGTATGTCTGGTTGTCTAACTCAGTTTGTACCTCTTCTGCTGGTCTGTCTGACTCTACCTGTTCATGTTTGCTTGGTGTCTGACCGTTGTCCTGTCCTCTGTACTGTCTGTTGTCTGTCCTGGACCTGTCACTCTGTCTGTCTGTGTCTGCCTGGACTGCTTCACTGTCTCTGTCGTGTCTGACTGATGTTCTTGGGGTGAGACTGTCTGGGTCTCCGTGTCTGGTCTTCGACTGGTATGTCTGTTTAAAAGTTATGAAGACATGGAGGGCGAAAATGGCACAGATGTTCTGTCTCTGTTTACAGTCCCTCTGTCTGTTCTGTCTCTTCTCTGTGTCTGTCTGTCTGTCTCTTCTCTGTGTCTGTCTGTCTGTCTCTTCTCTGTGTCTGTCTGTTTGTCTCAAGTCTCTGTCTGTCTGTCTCTCTGTGAAGAAGCTTACTCAGAGCGAGGACTGGATGAAAAAAACAGAAGTACACTGTCTGTTACCATCGAGAAAACGAATTTTGCCTTGTCATATCTTCTCTCTCTCTCTCTGTGTGTGTGTGTGTGTGTGTATGTGTGTGTGTGTGTGTGTGTGTGTGTGTGTGTGTGTGTGTGTGTGTGTGTGTGTGTGTGACTGACTGCCCAATGTGGTTGACCCACCCTCCTGTAAACAGCCCCGGACAAACCTGGAGGGGACATCATTCTACACCCTCCCCAATCTTCTTAAGTTCTTTGAATCTCACGGCTCAACAAACACAACGTGAAGACCCACCAGGTTACTGTGAAAGGTGGGGATACAGGCGGTATTGTGAGCGTTAGTCAAAAAGATGGTATCAGCTTTGACAGGAGGGGGGAAGGAGGAGGGTAGGGGAAGGGTGGAGGATGGTGGGGTGGCATCCGATCTGGAGGCCGAGTGGGTGATGGGGGTGTTGGTGTTGTTTTTTGGTGTTGTCCCACCCGAGTTTGGCTGGCAGGGAAGGAAGGAAGGGGGAGTGAGGGAGTGATGGGAGGGATTGTGTGGTGGACGTCCTTCCCCCACACGTGGACAGGTCCAGGGAAGGACCAGCACACAGAATGCTCCTGACTGTTTACCTCTTAGCAGGCCGACAGTCCGCTGTGCTTCACAGCATGGGGATATTTGGCGCGACAATTCACAGCATGGGGATGTTTGGCACGTCAGTTCAGAGCATGGGGATGTTTGGCACGTCAGTTCAGAACATGGGGTTATTTGGCACGACAGTTCACAGCATGGTGATATTTGGCACGACAGTTCACAGCATGGGGATGTTTGGCACGTCAGTTCAGAGCATGGGGATATTTGGCACGACAGTTCGCAGCATGGGGATATTTGGCACGTCAGTTCACAGCATGGGGATATTTGGCACGTCAGTTCAGAGCATGGGATATTTGGCACGACAGTTCAGAGCATGGGATATTTGGCTCAACAGTTCACAGCATGGGGATATTTGGCTCGACAGTTCACAGCATGGCATGGGGATATTTGGCACGACAGTTTACAGCATGGGGATATTTGGCACGACAGTTCACAGCATGGCATGGGGATATTTGGCTCGACAGTTCACAGCATGGGGATATTTGGCACGACGGTTTACAGCATGACATGGGGATATTTAGCACGACAGTTCACAGCATGACATGGGGATATTTGGCTCGACAGTTCACAGCATGGGGATATTTGGCACGACAGTTCACAGCATGACATGGGGATATTTGGCACGACAGTTCACAGCATGACATGGGGATGTTTAGCACGTCAGTTCACAGCATGGGGATATTTGGCACGTCAGTTCAGAGCATGGGGATATTTGGCACGACAATTCAGAGCATGGGGATATTTGGCACGTCAGTTCACAGCATGGGGATGTTTGGCACGTCAGTTCAGGGCATGGGGATGTTTCGCACGACAGTTCACAGCATGGTGATTTTTGGCACGACAGTTCAGAGTATGGGGATATTTGGCACAACAGTTCACAGCATGGTATGGGGATATTTGGCACGACAGCTCACAGCATGGCATGGGGATATTTGGCACGACAGTTCACAGCATGGGGATATTTGGCACGACAGTCCGAAGAAAAGGGAAACAAACAGAAAGAAGGAAAGACAGGCGGCAGGGGAGAGGGAAACAAATCTTTTAAACAACCTCAGGTAGATGTAACAGGGGTGAGCGGCTGGTGGAACACCTGACGACTGGCAGGAAGACATGCCAACAGACGTGAAGGGTGGATCTTTTTAAAACGCTATGTGTTTTGCGGTCACACGTGTCAATTTATAGAAGACGCGTTTAAATGAGTAGGCGTGCGCGCGCACACACACATACACGCGCGCGCTCCCGTGTACGCACACACTCACACAGACATGCACACACACACACACACACACACACACACACACACACACACACACACACACAGGTGAGGGCCTGCTTACTGGCAGTCCCCCGATCTGTCCTGTGTCTGGAGACAGACACTGATCCTGCAGAGGTCAGCACGTGATCTCCCCCCATACCCCACACCTCTTCACTTGTGACACGCTCCTTCAGTCCCACTAACTAAACAACAGTTCAGCCATTACAGTCCCTCTCTATCAGGGGCGGAAGAAGCCGAAGGAGACGAACAAGAACAAGCGCACCAGGAGGGGGAGGAGGAGGAGAAGGGGGAGGGAAAGGAGGGAGAGGGGTGTCGGGTCTTGAAACAAAAAGAGCCTGTGTTTTCTTTCACTCGAGACCCGATTGACGATCCGCGAATCGTCTGCTTCTTTTTAACGATGACGTAACTGAAGACACACACATACATACACACACACACACACGCACCCCCCTCCGCCCCCCCCCCCCCCCCCCCCCACACACACACACACACGCTGACGTTATACTTTACTCTCAGTCCAATCTTTCGCAGCTCTTCCTTTGAACCTCTGGCGCCCTTTATGTCTCCTTCCCTGTCTGTCATCCCACCATCTCTTTTCATCACCCCCAACCCCAGCGCGCACGCATACACATACTACATCCCCCCCACTCCCCCTCCCCCGTTTAATTCCACTTAACACTGAAAACACGTTAAACTTTAAAAAAAAAAAAAAAAAAAAAAAAAAAACTACGATGACGTACATGTTGAGGTATGCGGGCCTGAGGCGTCATCAACTTTGTGTTTTACGTCAGTCATGGAACATTATTTCTGCACGTTTTATGCAGGCAGTCTCACAGCTCACTTTTTTTCTTTTCTATTTTTTCTCTTTTTTTTAAGGCTTCAAAATCTCTCTCTCTCTCTCTCTCTCTGTGTTGCCAATACAGCTCGAGCGCAGAGAAAAGATTAATTTTGTTCGGCATACTGATGACGGAAAATCAAGATATGATACTCCCACTAGCAAAATATGTATCCGAAGCATTAAATATACGTAAAACATACTATCGGTATTAGTATTCATTAATCAACTAAAAACTTAGTATGGGTTCTGTAAGGGGGGCGGGGGGAGGGGGGAGGCACAGACAAAAAGGAAGGGTTACATTTTGATGGTCAATTTGCACAATGTATTTTTATGATGTGTTCGTATTGATATGATGTGTTTCGATGTTATAGGCCTAAATAACTGTTATGTTTTTTATGTACTTTATGTGTCCGTATCGGTATGTGTGTCGATGTCACATGCTTAGATATTTATTATGTTGATTTATATACTTTGTTATGTGTCCGTATCGATATGTGTGTCGATGTCACATGCTTAGATATTTATTATGTTGATTTATGTACTTTGTTATGTGTCCGTATCGGTATGTGTGTCGATGTCACATGCTTAGATATTTATTATGTTGATTTATGTACTTTGTTTCCTGTGTACTTTCCAAACTTTGGAGGCGAACGACTGGGAAAAAGGTACAGTACCCCCTGCCACATGACTTTTTAAGCTGATGACAAAAGTACCAAAGTGCCGCTTATCCCTTAGTTTATTCTGCTTCAGTTATGTTCCTTTCTCGTTCCATTTTATCTGTTTTGCACCAGTTTTGTTGTGATCTGTACCAGCTACGTCACTAGAACTCAACAGCTGATGACATTAAACATTTCAGTGTTCCGAGTCCGTGTTCCGTTCTCTCTCTCCAGCACGCGTACGCGCGCGCGTGTGTGTGTAAAATTCAAATGATTAGATTTTGGACATCGTTGCTATCACCTCAAGCTCATAGATATTTATGTAGGATGAACAGTGTGCATCCAGATGGTATTCATTCATCAAAATGATAGATCAAACTTGATTGTTGGAACGGACTGTGATAGTATTTGGCAAACCGCCAACCCTTTCTGGTGCCAGCAACATTTGCAGAACTGGCCATATTGTGGCTTTGCAAGTTAATTACGTAACTTACTTTCATGATGCCGTGAAGCCTTGGAATCGTTTCAGTGACAGGAATGTTAGAAGGAAAAAAGATTCTTGTTGTTATCTCCAGACCACGTGTTCCCTCTTCCCCTGTCTCCATCTTCATTGCGTCGTGTCTCCGTTGTGACAAGAGGTCTTAGCATCATTTGTAATGTATCCATTTCTAAACACCCTTTGTAACCATCAGCCCCGTCCACATGTAGTATGCGGCTTCTGTTCAAACGTGTGTGTGTGTGTGTGTGTGTGTGAGAGAGAGAGAGAGTGTGTGTGTGTCTGTGTGTGCGTGCGCGCGCGCGCGCGCATGTGTGTGTGTGTGTGTGTGTGTGTGCAGTGCGTGCATGTGTGAGTATGCACAAGTTTTTATGTTGAAATGCACTTGTATATATCCTAATTTCTACTGTATCTGTGTTTGTGTATGATTTTCGATCTGTGTTCGTTCCTTCTTTTGTACTATCCCCCCAGTATTCCTTGTGACCCCGGTACACTTCTATTCATATTCTATTTAATTCTAATGTATCCGTTTCTGAACATCGTTTGTAATGTATCTATTTCTTAAAACCGTTTTTAATGTATCTATTTCTGAACCGTTTGTAATATATCTATTTCTGAACACCGTTTGTAAGGTATCTGTTTCTGAACACCGTTTGTAAGGTATCTGTTTCTGAACACCGTTTGTAAGGTATCTGTTTCTGAACACCGTTTGTAATATATATGGAATTTATAATTAGACCCAGTTCAGAGCATCGTCTGTTTTGTTTGTGTTTCCCTGTTATCCTGGTTTCCCTGTTATCCTGGTTTCCCTGTTATCCTGGTTTTCCTGTCCGTTCTGTTGGTGCGTATATCCGGGGGCAGGAGTGTGTGTGTGTGTGTGTGTGTGTGTGTGTGTGTGTGTGTTTGCGCGCGCGCGCGCGTGCGTGTGTGCGTGTGTGTGTGTGAGTGTGTGTGTATGAGTGTGCGTGTGTGTGTGCGTGTGTGCGTGTGTGTGTGTGTGTGCGTGTGCGTGTGTGGGTGCGTTTGTGTGTGTGTGCGTTTGCGTGTGTGGGTGCGTGTGCGAGTGTGTGTGTGTGAGTGTGTGTGTGTGTGTGTGTGTGTGTGTGTGTGTGTGAAATGGGGTGGTGGGGTGATGGGGATAGTGGTGGTGCAGGGGGAGCGGGGAGGGGGGTACACAACAATCACAAAGAAAAGTGCTGACACCAGGTCCACATCAAGTTTTTCCACGAAGACCAGCTTCAGGGAAGAAAAAACAGTGACACCGGATTTTCCCTGCAATGCTGCTCGACACCAATTAATGATAAAACAGAACAGGTGTAGGGGCAAGACTGTGGTGCCACACGTGGTGTGCCCCGGGCTCGTTGTGTGTCCGGGGGGGACCGTCAGGGCTGTGGGGGGTGGGCACCTCCTGTGTCACTACACAGTGGGCATGGTCCGCGAAATGGAATGCTATTGCTTCTGTTTTTTACCCTCTGTTGAGGTTCTGTTAAACATAGAAATATAGAAACTCGGCGATTGGTAAAGCTTTTACATGTTCAC
>NC_134891.1:12635568-12640568 GCF_041734735.1 Babylonia areolata | reverse complement strand
TTGAGCAGTGTGGCAAACGGAACATGCACGCTGTGCTAGAGATGACGGGTTGTAAAGTGCACCTGATGAATAAATGGCGCTATATTGCAGGGCGCTGAAGGTGTGCTTTTACGCTGGTGTGCTATCTGCGGTGCTGTGTCCTGCCGGCGCATGCGTGTCTAAAAAACGGGTCCTTGTTGTTTTAATACGCGACTGAACACTGATGTGTGCTGACAGGAGAGGCTACTTCTGGCACGGACGACTGCAGCTGTTCGACAGCTGAGCATGTTGCACCCCCTGACCGCACGGTCAACACCTGATCATGGCAGTGCCCACTGCCACGCCAGCACTGCACGGTGCTACACTGCACGGCACACACTGCACGGCACATGCACGTGCACGGCAACACTGCACCACATGCACGGTGCTACACTGCACGGCACACGACGGCTACACTGCACGGCACACGCACACTGCCGGCTGGCCACACTGCACGGCACACTGCACGGTGCTACACTGCACGGAAACACTTCACGCTGTCACGCGGCACACTGCACGGCACACTGCACGGTGCTACACTGCACGGCTACACTGCACGGCAAACACTGCACGGCAACAGCCACACTGCACGGCACACTGCACGGTGCTACACTGCACGTGCTAACACACTGCACGGCAACACTGCACGGCACAAGCACACTGCACGCAACAAGGCACACTGCACGCTGACTACACATACAGTACGGTGTACACTAGCACGACATGCATCACTGCTACACAACAACGGTACACTGCACGTGCTAATGCACGTCTAACTGCACGGCACAATGACACGCAACTGCTACGACACAACTGTACGTGACATACTGCAACTGCACACTGCTACAGCACAGCAACGCACCGCACATGCAGAGCAACGGCACACTGCACGGCACACTGCACGCTGCTACATGCACAGCCTACACTGCCAGTGCTACATACAGGGCACATGCACGGCAACACTGCACGGTGCTACTGCAGGCAACTGCACGTTTCAATGCATACAGCACATGCACGAGCAAACAGCACGTCGCAATACACTGCACGGCAATACTGCACGTCTAAACTGCACAACACTGCACGGCAAAAACTGCACGCATACTACATCAGCACATGCAGAGCTACATACAATCACGTGCACACTGCACGGGCTACAACATACAACGGCACATGCACGGCAAACATGCACACTGCAACACTGCATGCACATGCACGCTGCATACATACACGCACAGTGCAGGCAACACGCACGTGCAACATACACGGCACATGCAGAGGCTACACTACGCAATGCACACTGCACAGTGCACTGACGCAATACAGGCACATGCACGCTGCTACACTGCAGGTGATACAACTACACTGCACACTGCAGGCACTACGCACGGTGCATACATGCTACGGTGCAGCACAACTGACGGCAACACTCAGTGACACTGCAGGTGCACATGCAGGGCATACACTCAGACGTGCTAAAACTACGATGCATACAACGTGCAGGCACATGACCTGATACAATGACAGCTACAGCTGCACGAGCTACGGCAAACTGCACATGCACGGCAACATGGCACATGCACGGCAACTACGATGCATACAGCACGGCAACATGCAGCACAGTGCAGAGGCAATACATGACACTGCACGGCAATACGGCTACAATCACGTGCACACTGCAGGCAAACAGCACATGCAGGCAAACAGCACAGTGCACGGCAATACATGCCACAGTGCACGAGCAATACGACGTGCATACATGCAGAGCAACAACACATGCACAGTGCAGGCATACAGCCACAGTGCAGGCAATGCACGGCACATGCAGGCAACTACGCACAAACAGACACTGCAGGCAATACGGTCACACGCACGCGGCAAACGGCACATGCACGGCAATACAGCACAGTGCAGAGCAATACAGTACAGTGCAGAGCAATACGATACAATACAGTACAGTGCAGAGCAATACGATACAATACAGCACAGTGCAGAGCAATACGATACAATACAGCACAGTGCAGAGCAATACGATACAATACAGCACAGTGCAGAGCAATACGATACAATACAGCACAGTGCAGAGCAATACAGCACAGTGCAGAGCAATACGATACAATACAGCACAGTGCAGAGCAATACAGCACAGTGCAGAGCAATACAGCACAGTGCAGAGCAATACAGCACAGTGCAGAGCAATACAGCACAGTGCAGAGCAATACGATACAATACAGTACAGTGCAGAGCAATACGATACAATACAGCACAGTGCAGAGCAATACAGCACAGTGCAGAGCAATACAGTACAGTGCAGAGCAATACGATACAATACAGCACAGTGCAGAGCAATACAGCACAGTGCAGAGCAATACAGTACAGTGCAGAGCAATACGATACAATACAGTACAGTGCAGAGCAATACGATACAATACAGCACAGTGCAGAGCAATACGATACAATACAGCACAGTGCAGAGCAATACGATACAATACAGCACAGTGCAGAGCAATACAGCACAGTGCAGAGCAATACGATACAATACAGCACAGTGCAGAGCAATACGATACAATACAGTACAGTGCAGAGCAATACAGCACAGTGCAGAGCAATACGATACAATACAGTACAGTGCAGAGCAATACGATACAATACAGTACAGTGCAGAGCAATACGATACAATACAGCACAGTGCAGAGCAATACAGCACAGTGCAGAGCAATACGATACAATACAGCACAGTGCAGAGCAATACGATACAATACAGCACAGTGCAGAGCAATACAGCACAGTGCAGAGCAATACAGTACAGTGCAGAGCAATACGATACAATACAGTACAGTGCAGAGCAATACAGCACAGTGCAGAGCAATACAGTACAGTGCAGAGCAATACGATACAATACAGTACAGTGCAGAGCAATACGATACAATACAGCACAGTGCAGAGCAATACGATACAATACAGCACAGTGCAGAGCAATACAGCACAGTGCAGAGCAATACAGCACAGTGCAGAGCAATACAGCACAGTGCAGAGCAATACGATACAATACAGCACAGTGCAGAGCAATACAGCACAGTGCAGAGCAATACGATACAATACAGCACAGTGCAGAGCAATACAGCACAGTGCAGAGCAATACGATACAATACAGCACAGTGCAGAGCAATACAGCACAGTGCAGAGCAATACAGCACAGTGCAGAGCAATACAGCACAGTGCAGAGCAATACGATACAATACAGCACAGTGCAGAGCAATACAAGTGGATTGTTGGCCTAGAGGTAACGCGTCCGCATAGGAAGCGAGAGAATCTGAGCTCACTGGTTCGAATTGGCCAGTATAAATTTTTCTCCCCCTCCACTAGACCTTGAGTGGTGGTCTGGAAGGTAGTATTTCGGATGAAACGATAAACCGAGGTCTAGTGTGCAGCATGCACTTAGCGCACGTAAAAGAACCCACGGCAACAAAAGGGTTGTGCCTGGCAAAAGTCTGTAGAAAAAATCACTTCGACAGGAAAACAAAATGAAAAAGTTGCAGGCAGAAAAAAAAATACAAAAAAATGGGTGGCGCTGTCAGTGTTGCGACGCGTTCTCCCTGGGGAGAACAGCCCGAATTTCACACAGAGAAATCTGCTGTGACAAAAAGAGTAATACAAATACAAATACAATGCAATACAATACAATACAAGACAAGACAAGACAAGACAAGACAATACAGCATGATACAAAGGAGTGCAGTATAGTATAGTGCAAGGCAATACAGTACAGTACAATATGATACAATACAGTATAGTACAATGCAGTACAGTACAGTACAACATGATACAGTATAATACATCATGGTACAGTGCAATGCAGTAGAATTCTTTACTGTTGGTATAGTTTTTCTCTCTTGATGAGATCCGTGAGTGCTCCATGTCCTAACTTTTTTGCAACTGGTTGAGGGGGAAACACCCAGCAGTTCTTTTATCTGCCTATTTGTTTATCTATCAATTTATTTATTTGTTTGCTTGTTTGCTTTTTGTATTAGTACTTATAATTGTCATTTCATTTATTCATTCGTTTATTTTTTCTATATTTTTGCAGAGAAGTTCCCGAACCTGAAGAGGTTTTGCGAGCGAGTCAAGGAGAAGTACTGGTCTGACTGGGACGAACTGATTCTGCTGCCCTCTACACAGTGATGTCCCTTGATGAATCCGTTCTGCCTCCACCCACACCACACCCCCTACTATTTTGTTGTCATCGTCGTTGTTAAGATGATGATGATGATGATACTGATAATCGTTGTTGTTGTTACTGTTGTTTAAATTTTCTTTATTAATCAAACTAGTACCTAATGTACATGAAAAAGTCTCATTGAGTGTGGTTTTCCTTACATGAACGCTGATTCACGACACGTGTGCATATATTTGTGTCTGAACTTTTCTTTTTTTTCAAATAAGTAATTGTATTTCATGATATGACTGACAATCTCTGTGTGTACATAATTTATCAGAGGTTTCACAGCCAGTTATTGATCAGAGAGGAAAAACATACCTCTCCAAACTAGTGTTTGAAAAATGCCCCGGATGTATGGCCTACAATCAATTTCTCGGGACTACACGTTTTACAATACACTCATACTTCGTTTTGGTTTTCTAACGGACAAGGTCACACCGGCAACGCATTTATCAATATTTGTTTATCTATTCATTAATTTTGTTTATCTACTTAATTTATTAATTATGTTTCCAAAGCGCTCATAAGAAATCCAGTCAAAAATCAAAACGGGAAGTGTGTGTGTGTGTGTAATACAGTGCAGTGTGTGAGTGTGTGTGCAATACAGTGCAGTGTGTGAGTGTGTGTGTGTGTGTGTGTGTGTGTGTGTGTGTGTGTGCAATACAGTACAGTGTGTATGGGTGTGTGTGTGTGTGTGTGTGCATGCAATACAGTACAGTGTGTGTGTGGGGGGGTACAATACAGTACAGTGTGTGGGTGTGGGTGT
>NC_134891.1:12620568-12633068 GCF_041734735.1 Babylonia areolata | reverse complement strand
TCCCATTCTCGTTTCTGTGTATGTGTGTGTGTGTGTGTGTGTGTGATAAGCGCTTTGACTGTTTGGTCTCGGACCGAGGATATGCGCTATATAAGTATTCATGTCTGTCTATCTATCTATCTATCTATCTATTTATTAAACTATGAATATCTTGCTGTATGTGCGTGCGCGCGTGCGTGCGTGCGTGCGTGTGTGTTTATGTGTGTGTGTGTGTCTGCCTGTCTGTCTGTCTTTGCTCTGTGTGTGTGTGTGTGTGTGTGTGTTTAAGCGTGTGTGTGTGTGTGTGTGTGTGTGTGTGTGTGTATGTCTGTGGTGTGTGTGTGTGTGTGTGTGTGTGTGTGTGTGTGTGTGTTCGTTCTTTAGCGTCTTTTCACTATCAGTGATATTAGACGTTAAAAAGGGGTGGGGGGGAGGACGGGGGCATGGGGGGAGGAGGGGGGTGGGGGCAGGGAAGAGGAAAACAGAAAAAAAGGGAAACCAGAAAACTACCGTAAAATTCATAACTAACATGCAATTGCATTTAACAGTAACAATTCAATAATAATAATGATAATAACCAGAAACCATTAACACAATTCTGAAGTGCATTAATTTAAAGGAATGTAGAAATAGGGCTATGAACTAATGCCTGTGAAAGTTCGACCATAAGAACCTCGTCAGAAATTACAAAAATCATCTGCGGAATTATTATTCTCTTTGAAATACTTGGGCAAGAAGGTACGAAACTGCTGACAGTGAAACAAACAATGATGCAAGCTGAACTGCTTACCACAGATGTGTGTGTGTGTGTGTGCCTGTCTGTCTGTCTGTGTGTGTGTGTGTGTGTGTGTGTGTGTGTGTGTGTGTGTTTCTTTCTTTCCGTGTATTTTTCTTCTCTCGTGTGAAGTAGTTTGGGTCCGTCAGCAAGCCGTCTTTCCGGGTTCAGTGTTGTGTTCCCCATTTTCCAAACGGTGTGAAAGGATCAATGTGAAGGTCAAGTGAATGGTGCAGTTTCAAAATAAAGATCGTATTATTGTTCCAAAATCAAAATGAAGATCAATTTCATGTTCCATATTCAAAATATAGATCGTAATTATTGTTCCAAATTCAAAATGAAGATCAGTTTAACATCCCAAATTGAAATAAAGATCGAATCATTGCTCCAAACTCAAATTGAATATCAAATTAATGTTCTAGATTGAAAATAAAGATCGATTTTTTTTCCAAATTCAAAACAAAAATCAAATTGATGTTCCAAATTCAAAATAAACATCGATTTATTGTTCCGAGTTCAAAATAAAAAACCACGTTAATGCTCCAACATTCAAAATAGACCGAATTATTGTTCCAGAATCAAAATTGATAGACATCAAAATAATGTTCCCAATACAAACCAAAGTGGAAATACAGGCCATCAGGTGGCGCTGTAGTGTAGCGACGCGATCTCCCTGGGGAGAGCAGCTCGAATTTCACACAGAGAAATCTGTTGTGTTAAAATGAAATACAAATACAAATTAAAATACAAATACAAATCACTTGAGATGCAGTGATATCATGGTGCGATGTCTCCTGACTGTCGGTCAGAGCACGCCGTGCTGGGATCAGGCCACAACACCAACACCCAATGGAAAGGCGTCATGACACGTGTGATTGTTCCACACAGTACATACACACGCACACACATAAATGCACCGCCTTCCCCCTCCCTACACACACACACACACACACACACACACACAACGCGTCAATGTTTTCACATTTCATCCGGGCGCAATAGCCGAGTGATTAAAGCGTTGGACTTTCAATCTGAGGGTCCCAGGTTCAAATCTCGGTAACGGCGCCTGGTGGGGTAAAGGATGGAGATTTTTCCGATCTCCTATGTCAACATATGTGCAGACCTGCTTCTGCCTGAACCCCGTTCGTGTGTATATGCACGCAGGAGATCCAATACGCACGTTTAAGATTCTGTAATCTATGTCAGTGTTCGGTGGGCTATGGAAACAAGAACATACCCAGCATGCACACCCCCGAAAAACGGAGTATGGCTGCCTACATGTCGAGGAAAATAAACAAAAACCGTCATACAGGTGAAATGTTACATGTCTGTATGAGTGTATGTGCCTTAAATCTGATTGAGTGACACAGGTAACGAATGATGAGCGTCCAGCCGTTTTTAGTTTTTAGTTATTCATTCATTTATTTATCTCACTTATTCTATTATTACCTTTGCTTTCCTCAAGGCCTGTCTATGCGCGTTGGGTTACGCTGCTGGTCAGGCATCTGCTTGGCAGATGTGGTGTAGCGTATATGGATTTGTCCGAATGTTGTTATGCCTCCATTCATGACTTTCTTTCAATCAGCCATAACTCCTTCACTGAACAAAAGATCGGCTCAAAATCGGCATTATGCCTAGACACTACACACACACACACACACACACACACACACACACACACACACTCTCTCTCTCTCTCTCTCACACACACACTCTCTCTCTCTCACACACACACACACACTCACACACACACACACACACACTCTCTCTCTCTCTCTCTCTCACACACATTCTCTCTCTCTCTCTCTTTCTCACACACACACACACACACGCACACACACTCTCTCTCTCTCTCTCACACACACACATTCATTCATTCATTCATTGAATGTTGTTGAACATCTGTGTTAGATATTTTTTGGTTGGTTTGTGTTGAAGATGCATAGTGTGTCATGTAAAATCTTATTTATCTTTCTTTAATGTCACCCCCTTCAGTAAGGGGCTTTGGCCTTTATCTGAATAAAAAATCGTTATCGTTATCGTTATCACACACACACACACACACACACACACTCTCTCTCTCTCTCTCTCTCTCTCTCTCTCTCTCTCTCTCACACACACACACACACACACACACATTCTATCTCTCTCTCACACACACACACACACTCTCTCTCTCTCTCTTTCTCACACACACACACGCACTCACACACACACACACACACACACACACACACACACACACAAACAAACAACAACAACAAAACAGATTGCTCTGACTGTACAGAAAAGTGAGCGTGCACAGCGCTCAATACTGAGACACAGAACAGACAGACAGTGTGAATCCTATACAGCCCCCAATATGAAGGCATCATTTAACAACACAGAACAAACCGCCCCGTTGACGTGGTGGTTTATTAGGAAAAGGAATCATATATCGTAATTATTGATATATATGTCCAGACCAAGCTTGTTTGCTTTTAATAGCAACATACACCTCTACTGTTGAAGGCTGCGTGTATGAGAATAAGAACAAATGCAGCATTCACTTGATTTTACTGGGGGGAAAATGTACATCATAAATATGTCCACTGCCGCGTATACAACAAAGCTTGCATGTGTCAAAAGTACAATAACAACATGGAGTATGCTGTGAAAAATGTTGCCATTTAAAAAGTAAAACAAACAACAGGCTTTGTTATAAAATAATATAAACTCTTTGGTAAGGGATTATAAATATCATTCAAACTAACGACCAGATAACATTGTGAAAACATGTGAAAGTATCAGTTTGCACAAGGCGAAGTATGGTAATGGTGTGTGTGTGCGCGCGCACGCGCGGGCGTGTGTGTGTGTGTGTGTGTGTGTCTGCGCGCGTGCATTTTGTGTGTTTGTGCTCGTGCGCGCGCGAGTTGAAAGTGCTTGCGTGCGTGTGTTTGCCACTGAATGTGTGCTTGTATGTGCATGTGTGTGTGTTTACGCATGTGTGTAACTCAAGTCATTCACAGTGTAAGTGTGCGCGAACGCGTGCGCGCCAGCATGTATGTGCTGGGATGGGTTTCTACAAGAGGGAAAAAGTGCTCCATACAGGACAGACTACATGTGATCAGGTTACATCTTTACGGCCAATGACAGGGAGATGGAAGACAAGACTGTTGGTCCACATGTTTCACGTGCAAGGAGGGGCTGCTGGCCGCAACAGGTGACTGAGTCATGAGGATGATGGCCGCTACAGGTGACTATGAGTCATGAGGATGATGGCTGCTACAGGTGAAAGGTGACTATGAGTCAGGAGGATGATAGCTGCTACAGGTGACAGGAGACTGACTCATGAGGATGATGGCCGCTACAGGTGACTATGAGTCATGAGGATGATGGCCGCTACAGGTGACAGGTGACTGGGTCATGAGGATGATGGCCGCTACAGGTGACTGAGTCATGAGGATGATGGCCGCTACAGGTGACAGGTGACTGAGTCATGAGGATGATGGCCGCTACAGGTGACACGTGACTGAGTCATGAGGATGATGGCCGCTACAGGTGACAGGTGACTATGAGTCATGAGGATGATGGCCGCTACAGGTGACTGAGTCATGAGGATGATGGCCGCTACAGGTGAGTATGAGTCATGAGGATGATGGCCGCTACAGGTGACTGAGTCATGAGGATGATGGCCGCTACAGGTGACTGAGTCATGAGGATGATGGCCGCTACAGGTGACTGAATCATGAGGATGATGGCCGCTACAGGTGACTGAGTCATGAGGATGATGGCCGCTACAGGTGACTATGAGTCATGAGGATGATGGCCGCTACAGGTGACTGAGTCATGAGGATGATGGCCGCTACAGGTGACAGGTGACTATGAGTCATGAGGATGATGGCCGCTACAGGTGACTGAGTCATGAGGATGATGGCCGCTACAGGTGAGTGAGTCATGAGGATGATGGCCGCTACAGGTGACTATGAGTCATGAGGATGATGACCGCTACAGGTGACTATGAGTCATGAGGATGATGGCCACTACAGGTGACTGAGTCATGAAGATGATGGCCGCTACAGGTGACTGAATCATGAGGATGATGGCCGCTACAGGTGACTGAGTCATGAGGATGATGGCCGCTACAGGTGACTATGAGTCATGAGGATGATGGCCGCTACAGGTGACTATGAGTCATGAGGATGATGGCCGCTACAGGTGACTATGAGTCATGAGGATGATGGCCGCTACAGGTGACAGGTGACTATGAGTCATGAGGATGATGGCTACTACAGGTGACAGGTGACTATGAGTCATGAGGATGATGGCCGCTACAGGTGAGTATGAGTCATGAGGATGATGGCCGCTACAGGTGACTATGAGTCATGAGAATGATGGCCGCTACAGGTGACAGGTGACTATGAGTCATGAGGATGATGAGGTCCACTGAGGGCCTGGAGTGCTGGTCACTGTTGAATGGCACCATCATACTCTGCCTCCCCTGCCAGAATGTCACACAGAGAAATCTGTAGCAATGCAATACCTGATACAACACATTGCATTACGTAGTACAATGCAGTACAGTAGAACCGAGGTCCAGTGTACGGTAGCCTATATCTGTTGCACAGAAACTATCAACAGCGCCAATATCACGTGGAGTGATGGCACACACACACACACACACACACACACACACACACACACACACACATACACACACATACACACACACACACACACACACACACACACACACATCATGTGGAGTGATTGCCTAGAGGTAACGCTCTCCCCCTCCTAGACCTTGTGTGGTGGTCTGGACGCTAGTCCTTCGGATGAGACGATAAACTGAGGTCCCGTGTGCAGCATGCACTTAGCGCACGTAAAAGAACCCACGGCAACAAAAGGGTTGTTCCTGGCAAAATTCTGTAGAAAAATCCACTTCGATAGGAAAAACAAATAAAACTGCGTGCAGGAAAAAATACAAAAAAGGGTGGTGGCACTGTAGTGTAGCGACGGGCTCTCCCTGGGGAGAGCAGCCCGAATTTCACACAAAGAAATACAAATACAAAATACAAAAGCGTTATTCCACAGAAAAAGCCACTTTGTCATATTGGTACAGTTATGCTGACAGAAATGTCAAGTTTGCCAGGTAAAACACTGAACTATGTACACAGGCAAACAGGAAGGTGGATGACGCTGGGTCCTTGGTGATGTGGGGCTCCCTAAGGAAGAACAGACCCACTAATTCCACATGCATACAATCTGCTGTGACACTGAGCCAGACACCAACGATGCAACGCAGCACGTGCTAATCCCAGGGCCATGGGGGAAAGTCACTAATCTCTGGGAGTTGGGGAAAGTCACTAATCTCTGGGAGTTGGGGAAAGTCACTAATCTCTGGGAGTTGGGGAAAGTCATTAATCCCAGGGAGTTGGGGAAAGTCATTAATCCCAGGGAGTTGGGGAAAGTCACTAATCCCAGGGAGTTGGGGAAAATCGGTAATCCCTGGGAGTTGGGGAAAGTCATTAATCCCAATAGTTGGGGAAAGTCTCTAATCCCTGGGACTGGGGGAAAGTCACTGATCCCTGGGAGTTGGGGAAAGTCGCTAATCCCAGTAGTTGGGGAAAGCCGCTAATCCCTGGGAGTTGGGGAAAGTCGCTAATCCCTGGGAGTTGGGGAAAGTCGCTAATCTCTGGGAGTTGGGGAAAGTCACTAATCTCTGGGAGTTGGGGAAAGTCGCTAATCCCTGGGAGTTGGGGAAAGTCAATAACCTCTGGGAGTTGGGGAAAGTCGGTAACCCCTGGGGGTTGGAGAAAGTTACTGTTGTTCCGGAAAGTCACTTATCCCTGGAACTGGGGGAAAGTCGCTAATCCCAGGAGTTGGGGAAAGTCGCTAATCCCAGGGACAAGGCGGAAAGTCGCTAATCTCAGGAGTTGGGGAAAGTCGCTAATCCCAGGGACAAGGCGGAAAGTCGCTAATCCCAGGAGTTGGGGAAAGTCGCTAGTCCCAGGGAAAAGGCGGAAAGTCGCTAATCCCAGGAGTTGGGGAAAGTCGCTAATCCCAGGGACAAGGCGGAAAGTCGCTAATCCCAGGGACAAGGCGGAAAGTCGCTAATCCCAGGGACAAGGCGGAAAGTCGCTAATCCCAGGGACATGGTGGAAAGTCGCTAATCCCAGGGACAAGGCGGAAAGTCGCTAATCCCAGGGACATGGTGGAAAGTCGCTAATCCCAGGGACAAGGCGGAAAGTCGCTAATCCCAGGGACATGGTGGAAAGTCGCTAATCCCAGGAGTTGTGGAAAGTCGCTAATCCCAGGGACATGGTGGAAAGTCGCAAATCCCAGGGACATGGTGGAAAGTCTCTAATCCCAGGGACTGGAAAGTCTCTAATCCCATGGAGTTGAGGAAAGTCTCTAATCCCAGGGACAAGGCGGAAAGTCTCCAATCCCAGGGAGTTGGGGAAAGTCTCTAATCCCTGGGACATGGTGGAAAGTCTCTAATCCCAGGGAGAAGGCGGAAAGTCTCTAATCCCAGGGACTGGAAAGTCGCTAATCCCTGGGAGGTGGGGAAAGTCTGTAATCCCAGGGACTGGAAAGTCGCTAATCCCTGGGAGTTGGGGAAAGTCTCTAATCCCAGGGACTGGAAAGTCGCTAATCCCAGGGACATGGTGGAAAGTCGCTAATCCCAGGGACTAGGGGGAAAGTCGCTAATCCCAGGGACTAGGGGGAAAGTCGCTAATCCCGGGGACTGGGGAAAAGTCTTCACGCCAGTCAAACTCAGCGCTGCTCAGATCCATCACCACAAACCGGCCCTGGTCTGTCCTGTGCCAAGAAGCCAAGATCCAGGGCTGAAGAAGAGTCGTCAACAGATCCCTGTTCCTCAGCCGCGGAAAGCCCCCGCTCCGCTCAGCACCAGCCTCAGCAAGGCACCCAGGCAGACAGACAGCACACACATGCCCGTGGCGCAGAGTGCCCGGGCGGAGGAGGCTGGACGGGTCGGGCATGGGTCGGCATAGCCGGGCAGGCCGTGACAGGCGGAGCAGCGTGGGGTGAGGCCGGCCTGCACGTACAGCTGGCGGACAAAGGCGTCATGGCGGGCCTCCATCCACGTCACCCCCACCAGCTCCAGCCCCTGCTCCCTCACCATCGTCATCACGTCAAACCGGCACCTGTCGACGTCACACAGCTCAACTCAACCGCACAGCACTAACGGTACCTGACGTCACACAACTCAACTCAACCAAACAACACTAACGGTACCTGACGTCACACAACACAACTCAACCAAACAACACTAACAGTACCTGGCGTCACACAACACAACTCAACCACACAACACTAGCGGTACCTGACGTCACACAACTCAACTCAACCAAACAACACTAACGGTACCTGACGTCACACAACACAACTCAACCACACAACACTAACGGTACCTGACGTCACACAACACAACTCAACCAAACAACACTAACGGTACCTGATGTCACACAACACAACTCAACCACACAACACTAACGGTACCTGACGTCACACAACACAACTCAACCAAACAACACTAACGGTACCTGACGTCACACAACTCAACTCAACCAAACAACACTAACGGTACCTGACGTCACACAACTCAACTCAACCAAACAACACTAACAGTACCTGACGTCACACAACACAACTCAACCTCACAGCACTAACGGTACCTGACGTCACATAACACAACTCAACCTCACAACACTAGCGGTACCTGACGTCACACAACTCAACTCAACCACACAACACTAACGGTACCTGACGTCACACAACACAACTCAACCACACAACACTAACGGTACCTGACGTCACACAACACAACTCAACCACACAACACTAACGGTACCTGACGTCACACAACACAACTCAACCTCACAGCACTAACGGTACCTGACGTCTCACAACACATCTCAACCACACAACACTAACGGTACCTGACGTCACACAACACAACTCAACCTCACAGCACTAACGGTACCTGACGTCACATAACACAACTCAACCTCACAGCACTAACGGTACCTGACGTCACACAACACAACTCAACCACACAACACTAACGGTACCTGACGTCACACAACACAACTCAACCAAACAACACTAACGGTACCTGACGTCACACAACACAACTCAACCACACAACACTAACGGTACCTGACGTCACACAACACAACTCAACCACACAACACTAACGGTACCTGACGTCACACAACACAACTCAACCACACAACACTAACGGTACCTGACGTCACACAACACAACTCAACCACACAACACTAACGGTACCTGACGTCACACAACACAACTCAACCACACAACACTAACGGCGCCTGTGTCACACAACACAACTCAACCACACAACACTAACAGTACCTGACGTCACACAACACAACTGAACCACACAACACTAACGGTACCTGACGTCTCACAACACATCTCAACCACACAACACTAATGGTACCTGACGTCTCACAACACAACTCAACCACACAACACTAACGGTACCTGACGTCACACAACACAACTCAACCAAACAATACTAACAGTACCTGACGACACACAACACAACTCAACCACACAACACTAGCGGTACCTGACGTCACACAACACAACTCAACCAAACAACACTAACAGTACCTGACGTCACACAACACAACTCAACCACACAACACTAACGGTACCTGACGTCACACAACACAACTCAACCAAACAACACTAACGGCGCCTGTGTCACACAACACAACTCAACCACACAACACTAACAGTACCTGACGTCACACAACACAACTCAACCACACAACACTAACGGTACCTGACGTCTCACAACACATCT
Organism: Babylonia areolata; assembly: GCF_041734735.1. NCBI lineage: Eukaryota > Metazoa > Mollusca > Gastropoda > Neogastropoda > Buccinidae > Babylonia > Babylonia areolata. Next base: position 12,623,472 of record NC_134891.1, on the reverse strand, counting down.
CAACCACACAACACTAACGGTACCTGACGTCACACAACACAACTCAACCAAACAACACTAACGGTACCTGACGTCACACAACACAACTCAACCACACAACACTAACGGTACCTGACGTCACACAACACAACTCAACCACACAACACTAATGGTACCTGACGTCTCACAACACAACTCAACCACACAACACTAATGGTACCTGACGTCTCACAACACATCTCAACCACACAACACTAACGGTACCTGACGTCTCACAACACAACTCAACCACACAACACTAATGGTACCTGACGTCTCACAACACATCTCAACCACACAACACTAACGGTACCTGACGTCACACAACACAACTCAACCACACAACACTAACGGTACCTGACGTCTCACAACACATCTCAACCACACAACACTAACGGTACCTGACGTCACACAACACAACTCAACCACACAACACTAACGGTACCTGACGTCACACAACACATCTCAACCACACAACACTAACGGTACCTGACGTCACACAACACAACTCAACCACACAACACTAACGGTACCTGACGTCACACAACACAACTCAACCAAACAATACTAACAGTACCTGACGACACACAACACAACTCAACCACACAACACTAACGGTACCTGACGTCACACAACACAACTCAACCAAACAACACTAACAGTACCTGACGTCACTCAACACAACTCAACCACACAACACTAACGGTACCTGACGTCACACAACACAACTCAACCAAACAACACTAACGGTACCTGACGTCAGACAACACAACTCAACCACACAACACTAACGGTACCTGACGTCACACAACACAACTCAACCACACAACACTAACGGTACCTGACGTCACACAACACAACTCAACCACACAACACTAACGGTACCTGACGTCACACAACACAACTCAACCACACAACACTAACGGTACCTGACGTCACACAACACAACTCAACCACACAACACTAACGGTACCTGACGTCACACAACACAACTCAACCACACAACACTAACGGTACCTGTTCCCTCCCCTCAGTAGTGTTACACAGGTTCCCTCCCCTCAGTAGTGTTAGACAGGTTCCCTCCCCTCAGTAGTGTTAGACAGGTTCCCTCCCATAAACAATGTTAGACACTGTCAGGCTCGTGTCTATTGGGTCGTGTTGTCAGTGCTGGGGTCTTGGTTTGGTGAAGGTGTCTTTGTTTGAAGGAGTGAAGTCTTGAAACGTGAAACTCTCATGAACTAACTACAGATGACCACATTCCTACCATATCCTGACTCCACCTCCCTGTGAACGTTTTACTATAACTGACCACATAACTGACACTTCCTCCCTCCCAACGTGTTACAATGATAGACCACATAACTGCCAGATCCTGACACCACATAACTGTCACATCCTGACACAGCATAACACCACACCTGACACCACATGACAGCCACTCCTCACACCACATCCTGACACCACATAACACCACACCCTAACACCACATAACACCACATCCTGACACCACATAACACCACATAACTGCCACATCATAACACCACATAACACCACACCCTGACACCACATAACACCAGATAACTGCCACATCCTGACACCACATAACTGCCACATCTGACACCACATAACACCACATCATGACACCATATAACACCAGATAACACCACATCATGACACCACATCACGACACCACACCCTGACACCACATAACACCAGATAACAACATATCCTTACACCACATAACTGCCACATCCTGACACCACATAACACCACATCCTGACACCACATAACACCACATCCTGACACCACATAACACCACACCCTGACACCACATCATGACACCACATAATGCCACATAAAACCACATCCTGACATTGCATGACATCACATCCTAACACCACATACCACCACATCCTGACACCACATAACGCCACATCATGACACCACATAACACCACATCAAGACACCACATAACATCACACCCTAACACCAAATAACACCACATCACGACACCACACCCTGACACCATATAACACCACATCATGACACCACATAACACCACATCATGACACCACATTATGACACCACATCATGACACCACATAACAGCACATAACACCACATCACGACACCACATAACACCACACCCTGACACCATATAACACCACATCCTGACACCACATAACACATCACGACACCACATGACACCACATCCTGACACCACATAACACCACATCCTGACACCACATAACATCACATCATGACACCACGCCCCTTTACCTTCCCCTGAAGGCCCAGCTGCAGTTGCAGGCGGAGTAATCCATGCGGGCAGGGTCAAGGTCACGGGGCTGCAGGAAGAGAAGGAAGTAGTAGCGGTGGGGGTGGGGGTCGGGAGGGGCGGGGCCCATGTAGCTCTGCACCACGTTACCGGAAGCTACGTCACCGCCCCGGATGTTGACGACCAGCCAATGGGCGAAGGGCAGGCGGAGGTTGCCGAACGCCTCACTGGGCACGTGGGGGTCCACCATCATGAGGGTCAGGGTTTTGTCTGGGGGCAGGGAGGGGGATGAGGATCAGGGGCCGTCTTCAAAGAATGATTTAGGGTGTCCCCCCTCGCCGCTCCCCCACTCCCCTGCCCCTACATTTAAACTAAAAAGAGGAACCATTACAACCACCGAAGAAAAGAAAAGGAATATGAAACAAACAGAAAGCTCTCTTTCACACCAACCAATCAACCCTCCCCCCTACCGGCTTGCACTCCCCCCTCCTGTTGTTGTTGTTGCTGCTGTTGTTGCTGTTGTTGTTGTTGTTGCTGCTGTTGTTGTATCTGCTGTTGTTCCTGTTGTTGTTGTTGCTGCTGCTGTTGTTGTTGTTGCTGTTGTTGTTG
>NC_134891.1:12603068-12618068 GCF_041734735.1 Babylonia areolata | reverse complement strand
ACACACCCACACCACACACACCACACACACACCACACACACCACACATCACACACACACCACACACACACCACACACACACCACACACACCACAAACACCACACACCACACACACACCACACACACACCACACACACCACACACCACACACACACCACACCACACACACCACACACCACACACACCACACACACACACACACACACACCACACACCACACCACACACACCACACACCACACACACCACACACACCACACCACACACACCACACACCACACACACCACACACACACACACCACACCACACACACCACACCACACACACCACACACACACCACACACAACACACACACCACACACCACACACACCACACACACCACACACAACACACACCACAGACACACCACACACACACACACACACACACACACACACACACACCACACACCACACACACACACACCACACACACACACACCACACACCACACACACACACACACACACACCACACACACACCATACACACACCACACACACACCACACACACCACACACACACCACACACACCACACACACACACCACACACACCACACACACCCACAACACACACAACACACACCACACACACCACACACACACCACACACACACACCACACACACACCACACACACACCACACACACACACACCACACACACCACACACACACACCACACACACACCACACACCACACAAAAACACACACCACACACACCACACACCACACACACACACACACACACACCACACACACACACCACACACCACACACACACACACACACACACACACACCACATACACACCACACACCACACACACACACACACACACACACACACACATACACACACACACCATACACACACCACACACACACCACACACCACACACACCACACACACACATATATGCACGCACACACACATGCATACGTACGCACGCACACACAACACACACGCCCACACATACACACACACACACACACACACACACACACACACACACACACACCACAGACACAGTGTGTAGTGTGTACTCTGACTTGAGGTCTCGCCTACTTGTGACAGTCAATTCCCAGTCTTCGAATCATTGGCCAGATGGCACTGGCAACACAATAATCCAAAGGCCGAGTTCTCTGTTGCCACAAAATTATTTCCAACCAGAACTGGCAAAATACATATATGAATGCTTTAAAGTTCGCAGTCCATAACTATGTCTTATGGAATATCCTGCATGTGCTCACAACTTATTGCTTTTACTTTTTGTTTGCTTGTTGTGTTTAGTTTATAGTGTCCATAATTCCTATGATGGTTTTACGACAATTAAATGAGTTCTGAGTTCTGAGTTCTGAGTTCTTCACACACACACAGAATCTAAAATGTTTTTTTTACCAGACTTCACCAAAATTCTTTTGAATGTGTTATAAACAATTCCAATATGTTATTTGCTGTTGCAGAAGGTTTTCTGCGTAGTCCAATAGGACATTTGTTATAGCTGTTTGATGTTGGCATTTATAACGTTTCCATTTTCCCTAGCGTTGTCTCTCCCTATTCACCCTCCACACATACACACACTTTTCCCCCCCACCCCCCTCCCACAGTCCCTGCCCCATGTTGTTGTTGTTGTTGCTGTTGTTTTTTGTTTTGTTTTTTTTCGTCTAATATCACTTCAAGTGGAAAGACGTTAAACTGAAGACGAACACACACACACACACACACACACACACACACACACACACACACACACACACACACACACACACACACACACTTCACATTACATCGCATCACACCACATCACAAAATACAGATACATATAAGCACACCCAAGCACGCACACGAGCATACACAGGAACCGTTGAATTCCACTACACTGTCTGGAAAAAAACGAAAACAACAACCAGTTTTTTGACTGAACGATGGAGACACAATAAGAAGTTTGGGTTAGAATGAATTATTGTTTGTTTTTTCTGTATATATGTATTTTGATGTTGTTGTTTTTTGTTCCAATACATTTATACATCTATATCTATGTGTTTGTTTGTTTGTTTTTTGTTCCAGTACGTTTATACATCTATATCAGTGGGTTTTTTTGTTGCAATACATTTATACATCTATATCAGTTGGGTTTTTTGTTGCAATACATTTATACATCTATATCAGTGGGTTTTTTGTTGCAATACATTTATACATCTATATCAGTGGGGGGTTTTGTTGCAATACATTTATACATCTATATCAGTGGGTTTTTTGTTCCTATACATTTATACATCTATATCAGTGGGGTTTTTGTTGCAATACATTTATACATCTATATCAGTGGGGGTTTTGTTGCAATACATTTATACATCTATATCTATGTGGTCTACTTTTTGTGCCCTTGGGCTGAGTGGAAAAAGCATTTTTACTGCTTACCTCACTTCCCTGGTTCATAGGATTTTGATTCATTTTGTTTCCTCTCTGCCTCTCTCTCTCCCTCCTCACCCCCACCCCCCACCCCCACACACACCCTCCCCTCAACCCGCCCGCACCCCTCCCCCCTCCCCCACCCCCACCCCCCCAACCCCCACCCGACACACACATTTACAAATTGCGAAAAAGATTACCCATTTGCGCTTGTTGGTAATGTATGTATGTGTCATGTGTTGATTATCAGGGATATGTTTATGTTCTTGCATATGCATGTATGATATATACGTTTGTGGGTTCGCTCTGTATATATTTCAGTAATTGCATTCGTCTTAGTGTTGATTTCGTTATATAAAAAATATTCTAAAAAAAAAAAAGGTTTTACTGGCTCTGTTACCCTCAGATGATAACCTCTCTCTCTCTCTCTCTCTCTCTCTGTCTGTCTGTCTGTCTGTCTGTCATTCTGTCTGTTGCTTACCTTCAGCAACGAAGTGAGCACACGTGTTCATCTGACCACGGACACGTGCAACTTCAGCAGCATAAGCATCTCCGTACACCAGCACCCAGCTCAGTGCAACAGGACCTTTTACCCACAGGGACAGCCGTCGGTCAGTATGGGAACTCGTGCACTAAAAGCCTCTTTGATGCTTGACACTGACAGGGGAAGTTTGGGGGGTTGTTCATCTGCACCTCTTCGCTTAGTTATGGTTTATTGCAAAGGTTGTGTTTCAAATCATATTTTGACAAATACAGAAATATTCATATGCATCATCCAGTGAGTTCGTGTACTCAGTATGTTTTAAAATATATGCGATTTTTATGTAAACAGTTATATGAGATTAATCTGAGGTCCCTTCAACACAGGAGCATTTGCTAGCCTTTGTCTTTCATAAGCCAGCAGAAGTTTGTGAACTTATTTGATATCTAAGGCTCAATTCTCTTGTTCTTATTCACGTTCAGACTGACAGGGGAGGGGGTCGGGGGGGGGGGGGGGGGGGGGGGGGGGGGGGGGGGGGTAGGTAAGTAGGGAGGTAGGCAGACTTCTAGGTTGGCTGGCAGGTGAATAACAAAGAGGCAGATAAACAATCGTAGTACCTGTACTCTCTCTCTCTCTCTCTCTCTCCATATATATATATGTCTCTTTTTTTTTAAATCATGTATGTATGCATGTTTAGTCCGTACATTCATCGATCCATCAGTATGTTTATTGATCAGACGACACGTTTATTGATCTATCAGTGTATTCATCTGCCTGTCAGTGCGTTCAACAGTGTCCAATTCCATCTATTGATTGACCTGTCAATATCTCCACTAACTATCGCCTTCACAAAGCGCATGAGCCATGACAAGTTGACAAGTTACCATGACAAGTTATCATGACATGTTGACAAGTTACCATGACAATTTACCATGACAAGTTGACAAGTTACCATGACAAGTTGACAAGTTGCCACGACAAGTTGACAAGTTACCATGACAAGTTCACAAGTTACCATGACAAGTTACCATGACAAGTTGACAAGTTATCATGACAAGTTGACAAGTTGCCACGACACGTTGACAAGTTACCATGACAAGTTACCATGACAAGTTGACAAGTTACCATGGCAAGTTGCCATGACAAGATGACAAGTTGCCATGACAAGATGACAAGTTTCCATGAGACTTTGTCACAGCACCGACCTTTCAGGCTGTGTTCCTCCATGAAGTCCCCTAACTCTGTGTGCACGTCCCGCTGGGTGAAGACCTGCTGCCAGCGGTCAGAGAGAGTGACGGGCCCTGACTGGCGGAGCAGGACGAAGACATAGGGGTTGTTGTTCCGGGTGGGGTTGAGGGGCCCTTCATACTGCACCACTGTCTGCCACACACACACACACACACACACACACACATCAAACAGACACAAAAATTTACAATAAAAAAAAGAAGGAATCTGGTAGAAGTACCTCACATGAACAGTGATATACATGTAAATGTCGGACAGTTCTGAGAGTGTGGTGATCACAGTTGCTCGTCAAACAGTAAGGCACAGCTGTGCACTGAAATGCAAGATTTATATCAATATCAGAAAACTTAATACTGACTTTAATTTGTATTCATGAACAGGCCTGTATATGGAGACTATCTGGCAACAAAGTCATTACAAACAAAGTTTGTCCGAGCAATATACTCCTCAGCTGTATATTTGTGTTCATTGTAGATCAGGTATACCCACGGTTTTGTTTAACTTGCACTGGTACACGTATTGTTTCGCAAATAACAAAATGAAACAAAAAGTAGAATCAACAGCTATGTTTTTGTCACGTCCAAGAATGGCCAATGGTTCGGTTATTGGTAAATTTGGAGCATGTGGGTGTCTTTCCTTCGTTGCATTCATTAATGCATGCCAAGAATCGTTGGATGGTTGCACTGCCAGAACATGTCTGATGCTGTCTCGTTGTGTTACAAAAACTACACAGGTCAGTGTTCAGAACCCCCGCCTCTTGTGATATCACGTTTGTTCTGAGGCATCGGTGTATGGTTCTTCATTGGAACCATTTCAGTTTTACATCACGGATCTTAATAATAATAATAATGATAATAATAATTATTATTATTATTATGATACTTGTAATGATAATGATAATGTTAATGATGATAATAACAATTACAACAACAACAACAAAATGCCTTCCAATCATTTACTAAGTTGGAAATATCCTCTTTGGTGGCACAACAAAGGTACCTAGACACAGATATAAAAGACAGACAAAATAGTTGTGTGGGTGGCGTCGCATCGTGGCAGGGAGAGAGCAGCCATAAATATACACAGATCATCATCATCATCATCACCATCATCATCACATCATCATCATCATCATCACCATCATCATCACATCATCATCATCGTCGTCGTTGTTGCTGTTGTTAATGAAAACAATAGCAATAGTAGCAGTAGTAGTAGCAGTAGTATATCATTATTGTATCAGTACTGTTGTTGTTATTATTACTGATTGTTGTTGTTATCATTATCATTAGTAGCAGCAGCAGCAGCAGCAGCAGGACGAGGAGGAGGAGGAGGAGTAGCGGTAGTAGTAGTAGTAGTAGTTGTTGTAGCTGTAGTAGTGTTGTTGTTGGTGTTGTTGTTGTATTGATTTTCATCCTTTATTTTCTCTATTTTCCTTTCTGTTTGTTGGACAGGGTGAGGGAAGTAGCGGGACACCCTATACCTGTCCTGCCGTCATGTTGTTCCCGGGGATGTTGAGCTGCAAGGCCTTCACGGTAAAATACCCCACGTCAACCAACAGCAGCGTGTGTAACGTGTCCTCCTCGGCCGGCCACCACATCCGGGGCTGCGCGCGCACCTCGTAAGGGGTCATCACCGTCATGGACAGGGGGTCCAGAGTCACCTCCTTTGACTGGTTGTACGTGAACTGATGTTCACAAGCTTTGTACGAACCTGTGGGTTGTAAGTGACGCTGTTAGTACCTCTGTAAGTGACGCTGTTAGTACCTTGTTAGTGACGCTGTTAGTACCTCTGTAAGTGACGCTGTTAGTACCTATGTAAGTGACGCTGTTAGTAGTTAGTACCACTGTAAGTGACGCTGTTAGTACCTCTATAAGTGACGCTGTTAGTACATTGTAAGTGACGCTGTTAGTACCTCTGTAAGTGACGCTGTTAGTACCTCTGTAAGTGACGCTGTTAGTGCCTCTCCAAGATACGCTCTTAGTACCTTGTTAGTACCTATGTAAGTGACGCTGTTATTACATTGTAAGTGACGCTGTTATTACCTTGTAAGTGACACTGTTAGTACCTCTGTAAGTGACGCTGTTAGTACCTCTGTAAGTGACGCTGTTAGTGCCTCTCCAAGATACGCTCTTAGTTTAGTACCTTGTTAGTACCTATGTAAGTGACGCTGTTAGTAGTTAGTACAACTGTAAGTGACGCTGTTAGTACCTCTGTAAGTGACGCTGTTAGTACATTGTAAGTGACGCTGTTAGTACCTCTGTAAGTGACGCTGTTAGTACCTTGTAAGTGACGCTGTTAGTGCTGTTAGTACCTCTGTAAGTGACGCTGTTAGTACCTCTGTAAGTGACGCTGTTAGTGCCTCTCCAAGATACGCTCTTAGTACCTTGTTAGTACCTATGTAAGTGACGCTGTTAGTACCTCTGTAAGTGACGCTGTTATTACCTTGTAAGTGACGCTGTTAGTACCCCTATAAATGACGCCGTTAGTACCTTGCAAGTGACGCTGCTAGTACCTCTGTAAGTGACGCTGTTATTACCTTGTAAGTGACGCTGTTAGTACCTTGTAAGTGACGTTGTTAGTACCTCTGTAAGTGACACTGTTAGTACCTTGTAATGACGCAATTAGTACCTCTGTAAGTGACACTGTTAGTACCTTGTAAATGACACTGTTAGTATCTCTATAAGTGACGTTGTTATTACCTCTGTAAATGACGCTGTCAGTACCTTTCAAGTGACGCTGCTAGTACCTTGTAAGTGACGCTTTTAGTACCTCTGTAAGTGACGTTGTTATTACCTCTGCAAGTGACGCTGTTAGTACCTTGTAAGTGACGCTGTTAGTACCTCTGTAAATGACGGTGGTAGTACCTCTGTAAGTGACGCTGTTAGTACCTTGTAAGTGACGCTTTTAGTACCTTTGTAAGTGACGCTGTTAGTACCTTGTAACTGACGCTGTTAGTACCTCTGTAAGTGACGCTGGTAGTACCTTGTAACTGACGCTGTTAGTACCTCTGTAAGTGACGCTGTTAGTACCTCTGTAAGTGACGCTGTTAGTACCTTGTAAGTGACGCTGTTAGTACCTCTGTAAGTGACGCTGTCAGTACCTTGTAAGTGACGCTGTTAGTACCTCAGTAACTGACGTTGTTAGTACCTCTGTAACTGACGCTGTTAGTACCTTTTTTACTCAAACATAAAGACCCTGTTGGTTGTAAGTGACGTTGTCAGTACCTTTTCAAGACCCTGTCGGTTGTGAGTGACGATGTTAGTACCTTTGTAAGTGACGCTCTGACCGTTGAACTCAAACATTTAGACCCTATGGGTTGTAAGTGACGCTGTTAGTACCTTTTTAACTCAAACATTAAGACACTATGAGTTGCAAATGACGTTGCTTAAGCCCTTTAACTCAAACATTAAGACCCTGCAGGTTTGTAAGTGACGCTGTTAGTACCTTTTCAAGACCCTGTCGGTTGTAAGTGACGATGCTAGAACCCGTTTAACTCAAAAGGTATCTTGTTATTCACCTGTCTCCAAGCTGATGGGTAGTGCTAATGGGCAATGGCAACATAAAATGTTGCGGACAAAAAAAAAAAAAAACACAAGAGAAACACACACTTTTAACTGACACTGTATATTGAGTATTTTAGAAATTCGGACTGGCCAGATCACGCATATTATGGCTATAAAAGCAACATTTCAAACTGTTTGCACATTTCAAGTATAGATTTTGAAACACATATCACCAGTGTTAAATCAATCTTGTCAAATTTGTATATAGAGAGAACCGTGGACACCACACACACACACACACACACACACACACACACACCTGGCTGGGTGGTGTAGGTCACCTCCAGAAAGGTGTCCAGGACCTGTGGATCCAGTTCCCGCCGGGAGAAGATCCTGGTGGCCACGCTGTCTGAGGCCGAGGAGTGGCGAGGGTTGTAGCAGTCCGCCAGAAAGGGGTCACGGCCCCCGCACCGCGCGCTGTAGCTGTTGCCGAACCAGAACAGGCTGGGGTCCTCTGCCTGCCGCCACACCACACGGCACTTCAGCACTTCACTACATGACACTTCACCATACGGCACTTCAATATACAGCACTTCAACACACGCCACTTCAACACACAGCACTTCAACACATGGCACTTCACAACACAGCACTTCACTACATGGCGATTCACCACACGACACTTCACCATACGGCACTTCAATATACAGCACTTCAACACACGCCACTTCAACACATAGCACTTCAAAACACAGCACTTCAACACATGGCACTTCACAACACAGCACTTCACTAGATGGCGATTCACCACACGACACTTCACCATACGGCACTTCAATATACAGCACTTCAACACACGCAACTTCAACACATAGCACTTCACAACACAGCACTTCAACACGCGACACTTCACAACACAGCACTTCAACACACAGCACTTCAACACACTCCACTTCAATATACAGCACTTCACAACAGAGCACTTCAACACACGGCACTTCAATATACAGCACTTCACAACACAATACTTCAACACACGTCACTTCAATATACAGCACTTCAACACACAGCACTTCAACACACGGCACTTCAACACACTGCACTTCAACACACGCCACTTTAACACACGGCATTTCACAACACAGCACTTCAACATACGCCACTTCAATATACAGCACTTCAACACACAGCACTTCAACACAAGGAGCACTTCAACACACATCACTTCACAACACAGCACTTCAACACACGGCACTTCACAACGCAGCACTTCAACACACAACACTTCACAACGCAACACTTCAGCACACGCCACTTCAATATACAGCACTTCACAACACAGCACTTCAACACACAGCACTTCAACACACAGCACTTCACAACACAGCACTTCAACACACACCACTTCACCACACACCACTTCACAACACAGCACTTCAACATACGCCACTTCTACAAACACCACTTCAACACACAGCACTTCAACACACGGCACTTCAACACACACCACTTCACAACACAGCACTTCAACATACGCCACTTCAACACGCACCACTTCAACACACAGCACTTCAACACACACTTCAACACACAGCACTTCAACACACAGCACTTCATAACGCACCACTTCAACACACACCACTTCAACACACACCACTTCACAACACACCACTTCAACACACACCACTTCAATATACAGCACTTCAACACACAGCACTTTAACACACAGCACTTCACAACACAGCACTTCAACACACGCCACTTCAACACACAGCACTTTAGCACTTCAACACATAGCACTTCACAACAGCACTTCAACACACGCCACTTCAATATACAGCACTTCAACACACAGCACTTCACAACACAGCACTTCAACACACGGCACTTCACAACACAGCACTTCAACACACAGCACTTCAGCAATTCAACACACGCCACTTCAATATACAGCACTTCAACACACAGCCCTTCAGCAATTCAACACACGGCACTTCAACACACTGCACTTCACAACACGGCACTTCAACATATATCACTTCAACACTGCACTTCACCACACAGCAGTTCACCACTGGCACTTCAACACACGGCACTTCAACACACAGTACTTCACAACACAGCACTTCAACACACAGTACTTCATAACACAGCACTTCAACACACGGCACTTCAACACACCCGCTCGGGCGCGTGTGTGTGAATGTGTGAAGAGGGCGGAAGAGGGCGGTGTCTTATGTGTACGCGAGCACGTGTGTGTTATTTATTATCAGTATCAGTAGTTGTATGTTCAATCTAAATTCAGCCTTTCTTCTCCCCATAAAGTAAGTGCCAGCCCCGAAGCACTAGTGAGGCTTAAGTCCAAACGAATACCCTCCCTGATGGCCTAGAGGTAACGCGTCCGCCTAGGAAGCGAGAGAATCTGAGCGCGCTGGTTTGAATCACGGCTCAGCCGCCGATATTTTCTCTCCCTCCACTAGACCTTGAGTAGTGGTCTGGACGCTAGTCATTCGGATGAGACGATAAACTGAGGAGGTCCAGAGTGCAGCATGCACTTAGCGCACGGAAAAGAACCCACGGCAACAAAAGGGTTTTCCTGGCAACATTCTGTAGAAAAATCCACTTCGATAGGAAAAACAAATAAAACTGCACGAAGGAAAAAAATATTAAAAAAAAAAAAAAGGGTGGCGAGATAGTGTAGCGACGCGAGCAGCCCAAATTTCACCACGCAGAGAAATCTGTTGTGATAAAAAGAAATACAAATACAAATATCCCCTCCCCACCCGCACTCCATCCCTTATCCTGCCCCACGGGACTGTCCGTGTGGCGATGACCAGCTGAGGCTGATCAGGCTGACCACTGCCCTCAGCAAATGTCCACAATTCATTCATCAGCCTGGACCCCTACGTGGTGTGTGGCTTGAATATTTCATTCCAACCTTTCAGCCTCTCCGTTCTTTAGTTCCCTTAAAAACAGACAACAACAACAACAACAAAAACAAACCAACCTACCAACAAAACAAACACACCCCCAAATATTGAGGTCCATCAGACCCCCTGCGCGGTACGTGTTTGAATATTTCATTCCAACCTTTCCTCTCTGTCCGTTTTCTTGGGCTTTTCTGTATCACGGATGATGCATGAGCACCGCTTCACATGGATCACTTGTTGTGTTTCTGACTGGGGGGTATGTTAGGGGGTATATTGGGGGTATATTGGGGGCATGTTGGGGGGTATGTTTGGGGGGTATGTTGGGGGCATGTTCGAGGCATGTTGGGGAGTATGTTGGGGGTATGTTGGGGGCATGTTGGGGGGTATGTTGGGGGCATGTTCGAGGCATGTTGGGGAGTATGTTGGCGGGGGGGGGTATGTTGGGGGCATGTTTGGGGGTATCATGGGGGTTATGTTGGGGGTTATATTTGGGGGGGTATGTTGGAGGGTATGTTGGGGGTTAATTTTGGGGGTTATGTTGGAGGGTATGTTGGGGGTTATGTTTGGGGGGGTATGTTGGAGGGTATGTTGGGGGTTATGTTTGGGGGGTATGTTGGGGGTTATGTTTGGGGGGGCATGTTGGGGGTTATGTTGGGGGTTATGTTGGGGGTTATGTTTGGGGGGGTATGTTGGGGGGCATGTTGGGGGGATATGGTGGGGCGTATGTTGGGGGTTATGTTTGGGGGGGTATGTTGGAGGGTATGTTGGGGGGGGGTATGTTGGGGGGATATGTTGGGGGGCATGTTGGGGAGCATGTTGGGGGGGCATGTTGGGGGGTATGTTGGGGGTTATGTTTGGGGGGGGTATGTTGGGGGTTATGTTGGGGGGTATGTTGGGGGTTATGTTTGGGGGGGGGGTATGTTGGGGTGCATGTTGGGGGGCATGTTGGGGGGGCATGTTGGGGTGTATGTTGGGGGGGTATGTTGGGGGCATGTTGGGGGGGTATGTTGGGGGGTATGTTGGGGGGTATGTTGGGGGGTATGTTGGGGGGCATGTAGGGGGGTGTATGTTGGGGGTTATGTTGGGGGGGTATGTTGGGGGCTGGGGGTTATGTTTGGGAGGTATGTTGGGGGGCATGTTGGGGGTATGTTGGGGGGTATGTTGGGGGCATGTTGAGGGGTATGTTGGGGGGGTGTATGTTGGGGGCATGTTGGGGGGCATGTTGGGGGGGGTATGTTGGGGGCATGTTGGGGGGCATGTTGGGGGGGCATGTTGTGGGGTATGTTGGGGGTTATGTTGGGGGTTATGTTTGGGGGGCATGTTGGGGGGCATGTTGGGGGGGCATGTTGGGGGGTATGTTGGGGGTTATGTTTGGGGGGGTATGTTGGGGGTTGGGGGTTATGTTTGGGGGGTATGTTGGGGGGGCATGTTGGGGGGGTATGTTGGGGGCATGTTGGGGGGGTTGTTGGGGGGTATGTTGGGGGCATGTTGGGGGTATGTTGGGGGGGGTATGTTGGGGGCATGTTGGGGGGGGGGGTATGTTGGGGGGCATGTAGGGGGGTGTATGTTGGGGGTGTATGTTGGGGGCTATGTTGGAGGGTATGGGGGGCATGTTGGGGTATATGTTGGGGGGGGGGGATAAGATGGGGGCTATGTTGGAGGGTATGGGGGGCATGTTGGGGTGTATGTTGGGGGGGTATGTTGGGGGTATGTTGGGGGTGGGGTATGTTGGGGGTGGGGTATGTTGGGGGTGGGGCATGTTGGGGAGTTATGAAGTTGACGAGGAAGGGAGTCACCTGCAGCCAGTGGGATGCTGCCTGTAAGGGACAGAAAGGTCAGCCATGTTGTCTGTGAGCCACGACTGTGGCAGAACAACCCGTGGCTGTGGGCTGGAGCACCCGAACAGTCACAGTGCCTCCCTCATGGAGGATCCGGTGAGAAACACTTCATTCTTTTCTGCTTGTTTTTGATGAATCCTGACTGCTTCAAAATTTTGTGTTGTCCTTATTTTTTCTGAATCCCATTTTCTTTCAAACCAAACCGTTTCCTCTTAACGTTGCCTTCAGGGAAGAAACAAAGCCAGGTCGCACTGTTTTCATTTCCGCAAAGGCTGGTGGACAGGTCCTCAGTTAAAAGTGAAGAAGAAGTAGAAACAAATCTTTGTGAACTAAAATTATGACAGTCGAACAGCAACATTGTACTCCTTGATGAGCTGGCCGCAAAGATTTCTTGTAAATCTACGGTGGATTATTTAACAGAAATAATTCCCGATACGTGTTTGAAACCTGGTTTTTCAGTGTAGGTCTTCGTTATTACAATAATAAACAGAAGCAATGATGCAAAAGAAGCAGTCACCGAGATGGTGCGTGGTTGATACCTGGAAAGGATAGAATCCCGAACATTTTCGCTGCGCTTACAAAAAACAAAGCGGGCTCACAACAGCAAAACCAGCCTGACTGCTTTATCATCTGTTGTTGATTCAGTACAATAAAAAACAACATTCATATTCATGAGGTCAATGAAAATCAGGGTACCTACCCGTTTCCTGATGGCCTGCAGACAGGTGGGTAGGTCCTCACTTCTGGCGGACTGACCACAGGGTGACGAGGGTTCCATTCCTGTCACACCGCCTGGCGGTCAGTCTGTCCTCCAGCCCGACACACTGACACCCCCACCACACCCACCACACCCCCACTAACACACTGACACCCCCACCACACCCACCACACCCCACCACACCACCACACCCCACCACGTCCCCACTAACACACTGACACCCCCACCACACCCCACCACACCACCACACCCCACCACGCCCCCACTAACACACTGACACCCCCACCACACCACACCATACCCCCACTAACACACTGACACCCCCACCACACCCACCACACACCCACTAACACACTGACACCCCCACCACACCACACCATACCCCACCACACCACCACACCCCCACTAACACACTGACACCCCCACCACACCCCTACTAACACAATGACACCCCCACTACACCCCTACTAACACAATGACACCCCCACATACCCACCACACCCCTACTAACACACTGACACCCCCACCACACCCACCACACCCTACTAACATACTGACACCACCACCACACCTCACCACACCCACCACACCCCTACTAACAGACTGACACCCACACCACACCCACCACACCCCTACTAACACACTGACACCCCCCACCACACCCCATCACACCCCAAACAACACACTGACACCCACCCACACCACACCCACCACACCCCTACTAACACACTGACACCCCCCACCACACCCCATCACACCCCAAACAACACACTGACACCCACCCACACCACACCCACCACACCCCTACTAACACACTGACACCTCCCCACCACCACACCACACCAAACCCTCCACACCACAACTAACACACTGACACCCCCATCACACCCACCACACCCCTACTAACACACTGACACCCCCACAACACCCACTAACACACTGACACCCCCACCACACCCACCACACACCCACTAACACACTGACACCCCCACCACACACCTACTGACACACTGACACCCCACCACACCACACCACACCCCACCACTCCCACCACAAACCCACTAACACACTGACACCCCCACCACACCCACCACACACCCACTAACACACTGACACCCCCACCACACCCCTACTGACACCCCCACCACACCACAACCCTACTGACACACTGACACCCCCATCACACCACACCACACCACACCCCTACTGACACACTGACACCCCCACCACACCACACTCCTACTGACACACTGACACCCCCACCATACCACACCACACCGCTACTAACACACTGACACTTCCCCACCACAACACACCACCACACCTCTACTGACACACTGACACCCCCATCACACCACACCACACCCCTACTAACACGCTGACACCCCCACCACACCATACCACACCCACCACACACCCACTAACACACTGACACCCCCACCACACCCACCACACCCCTACTAACACACTGACACCCCCACCACACCCCTACTAACATACTGACACCCCCACCACACCCACCACACACCCACTAACACACTGACACCCCCACCACGCCCCTACTGACACCCCCACCACACCACAACCCTACTGACACACTGACACCCCCACCACACCACACCACACCACACCCCTACTAACACACTGACACCCCCACCACACCACACTCCTACTGACACACTGACACCCCCACCATACCACACCACACCGCTACTAACACACTGACACTTCCCCACCACCACACCCCACCACACCTCTACTGACACACTGACACCCCCGTCACACCCACCACACACCCACTAAAACACTGACACCCACACCACA
>NC_134891.1:12560568-12598068 GCF_041734735.1 Babylonia areolata | reverse complement strand
TTCACACAACACCTGCTCTGCCCACCTTTTCCATAACACCTGCTCTATCATCTTTCACACAACACATGCTCTGCCCACCTTTCCAACAACACCTGCTCTGCCCACCTTTCCAACAACACCTGCTCTGCCCACCTTTCCCACAACACCTGCTCTACTGAACTCCCTGACCCCCGTGACGGATGTCCCGTGCTGCTGTCTCCTTCTGCCTCACACCTGTTCGTCTGTCGGCTGATTGAATCATATTGCCCTTTCTGATTGAATCATATTGCCCTTTCTGGTTGAATCATATTGCCCTTTTTGTATTTGGGATTACAAGCGATAACTTTATGGGTGTGGAATACACGCTCCGTGCAGACTTCAGTCCTACAAACAACCAGCTGGACAAACAGGACGATAATCAACGCGCAGCATAACGTGGCGCTAAGATCGTGCATGCAGCTACGCTGAGGACAGCCTTGTTGCAGGCCTCCCTGCAGAGCACAGCCCCATGTCTGTGGGGAACAGAAAAAAGACAACACACTGGAAGGCCAGGCAGTTCGGGGGGTCACCCAGGCAGCAGTGTATACACGTCAGGAACAGTGTACACACCAGGAGAGAGCAGTCCCCCCCCCCCTCTCACTCTTGCAGCATTTATCAGACTCTGGATGCACATCC
This sequence comes from Babylonia areolata, assembly GCF_041734735.1. Lineage (NCBI taxonomy): Eukaryota > Metazoa > Mollusca > Gastropoda > Neogastropoda > Buccinidae > Babylonia > Babylonia areolata. The sequence goes on along the minus strand of NC_134891.1, from coordinate 12,597,414 downwards.
AGGGTGATGGCTTTGTGCGTGGGTCAGGCTTAGTCCTCTTCTTCAGCTGATGTCGTGTTGGGGAGACATGCATGTTGAGAGTCAGAGAGAGAAACTCAGACTCATATGCTTTATTATCTCAACAAGAGAAATTCATATGTGGTGTAAAACAGAAAAACAACACAAAAAATCACAGTCATTCAACATGTATATAGATAAACCATATTAAGATGTAAACCGAGGGCAGACCATCATTACCTATTAGCCTGCACGTGTTTCTGTCAGTTGAAGTATTCTGTGTACGCTTAAAGCTAAACCACGCATCGTTTCTTCGTCATTTGATGGCATCAATAAACAATGTAGTCGAAACAATCATGAATATGGATGATTTGTGTGGAATAAAATTGACTGGAATTTTCTTCAGATCAGAACACTTCGAACAAAACGAACTTCATCCTCTCTGGATTCCTCGCCAGAGGGTACAATAGTTCTGGGCGATTTTCGGTGTGTGTGTCTGTGGGGGGCGGAGGGGTTGCGGTGGGGCTCTGTGTGTGTGTGTGTGTGTGTGTGTGTGTGTGTGTGCTGAACTACCTAGAATGCTTTGACCCCAGTCATTCAAACACAGCCTGACTTGCACATTTACCTGACCTATGCTGACCTCCAGAGAATGCGGACGGATGGAGCAGAAGACTCGGAGAAATGACGTGAAGAAAATGAAGGAGTCTGGAGAGGAAGAACAGAAGAAGAAGACGAGGACGAGGAGGAGGAGGGTGAGGAAGAAGAAGAAAAATAATTAGACGAAAAACAAGTGTCAGTTTCAATTTCAAAGAGCTGTCCAAGCGTGCGGTCTTCTCCATACACGCTACATCACATCTGCTTGAAAAACTAAACAAGAACAAGAACAACATCACTGAGGAAAAGAAGAAACAGAAGAAGAAGCAATAGGAGGAGGATATTCTCTGTGTGTGTGTGTGTGTGTGTGTGTGTGTGTGTGTGTGTGTGTGTGTGTGTATGTGTGTGCGTGTGTGTGTCTGTGTGTGTGTGTCAGTGTGTGTGTGTGTGTGTGTCAGTGTGTGTGTGTGTCAGTGTGTGTGTGTGTGTGTGTGTGTGTGTGTCTGTCTGTGTGTCTGTGTGTGTGTGTGTGTGTCTATGTGTCTCTGTGTGTGTATGTGTGTGTGTGTGTGTGTGTGTGCGTGTGTATGTGTGTGTGTGTGTCTGTGTGTGCGTGCGTGCGTGCGCGCGCACGCATGCCGATGTCACCTTTCCTTGGACCAGAGCTCAAGTACAATAATTAGATGGTCTTTGAAGATCTGGCCCAATTATTAATGTTCTGGAGTTTCATATAAACAACTGAAGACGCACAGATGATGTATTTCAGGAAATGCCATCATCATGGCCTATGTCAAGGACGTCTTTCCTCACCGGAAATGAAGATATGGTGACGTGGATTAGCACCACTGTTGTTTTCGTATATTCTGTGTTACAATATTCCAGAGCACATTCTAGCTGGCACAGTGCAGTTGTTGTTTTTTTTTTTTTTATCATTATTTAAACGCTATCTTCACACACACACACACACACACACACACACACACACACACACACACAGACACACACACACACACGTACCACCATGCATCCCGCCCCCGACACACCTGGCACACACACACACACACACACACCATTCCATACACGCACCTCCATTGTTGTAGAGCCCAATGCCGCCCACAGGGACCACAGCGAAGCACACAGCCAGCAGTACACACAGCGCCCTGCTCTTCATCCTGCACAGCACACACACACACACAGCCAGCAGTACACACAGCGCCCTGCTCTTCATCCTGCACAGCACACACACACACACACACACACACACACACACACACACACACACAGCCAGCAGTACACACAGCGCCCTGCTCTTCATCCTGCACAGCACACACACACACACAGCCAGCAGTACACACAGCGCCCTGCTCTTCATCCTGCACAGCACACACACACACACAGCCAGCAGTACACACAGCGCCCTGCTCTTCATCCTGCACAGCACACACACACACACACACACACACACACACACACACACACACACACACACAGCCAGCAGTACACACAGCGCCCTGCTCTTCATCCTGCACAGCACACACACACACACAGCCAGCAGTACACACAGCGCCCTGCTCTTCATCCTGCACAGCACACACACACACACACACACACACACACACACACACACACACACACAGCCAGCAGTACACACAGCGCCCTGCTCTTCATCCTGCACAGCACACACACACACACACACACACACACACACACACACACACACACAGCCAGCAGTACACACAGCGCCCTGCTCTTCATCCTGCACAGCACACACACACACACACACACACACACACACACACACACACACACACACACACACACACACAGCCAGCAGTACACACAGCGCCCTGCTCTTCATCCTGCACAGCACACACACACACACAGCCAGCAGTACACACAGCGCCCTGCTCTTCATCCTGCACAGCACACACACACACACACACACACACACACACACACACACACACACACACACACAGCCAGCAGTACACACAGCGCCCTGCTCTTCATCCTGCACAGCACACACACACACACACACACACACACACACACACACACACACACACAGCCAGCAGTACACACAGCGCCCTGCTCTTCATCCTGCACAGCACACACACACACACACAGCCAGCAGTACACACAGCGCCCTGCTCTTCATCCTGCACAGCACACACACACACACACACACACACACACACACACACACACACACACACACACGTGTGTGTGTAACTTCAAGGTTTCTCTGTGAACAGATCTGCCCCATTTCTCAAGACAAGGCACAAATCTATATTGACAAGGGTTAAACAAAAGGCTTTGAAGATTTACTCTAAATGCTGGCCTCAATAGGGAACCAAAAAAAAAAAACAAAATAAAAACGAAACTTTTGAAAAAAAAAAAGGGGGGGGGGGGAGAGAATTGTGTGGAGGCGTGAGGGAGCGGGGAGGGGGATTGGGGGGGGGAGGTGAGGGGGGGTTAGAGTTAACGTCCTTTGAGAGTTTTTCAGTATAGCGGTGACTATGTTGAAATCGTACTTTGAACTGGGCGCGTGGTGTGAGTTCCACGCGCTGTGAAATCAGCAATGTTTACACTTGAAAAGTCCACTTTGAATGGAGTGTTGAGCACTTTGTACAGGGTTCACAAAAACTTCAGGACCAGTCGGGCGTTACACAGCTCTCCACATGGACCATGCTGAAGTGATGCTCATTCTCCGGCACACAGCGGTGGAGGCTGAGCGACCAGTGTGATGAGTGCCACTCATAATGAGGCGCTGTCTTGCATGTGCAGTTCCATTTTTTAATTAATGAAAACTACTGATTAGCTCTCTCTCTCTCTCTCTCTCTCTCTCTCTCTCTCTCTCACACACACACACACACACACACACACAGACATATATATGTATATATATATTTATATACTCCCCCCCCAAAAAAAACCAACTGGTTTTTCAAAGGCATTTTCAAGCTGTTGGTGGTGCACATGAATCTTAAACAGCCGTTCGTGTGTTCAGTGAGAGGCCATGATGCAGATCATCTCTCGTTTTTCTTCATTTTCTCATGAACATACACCTGCTGGTATGAGGTGGTCCTCAAAGTTTTATGAAGTCTGTATACATGTCATGTGACACAAGGCTGATACATTCTGCAACAGAAACAACGGAGGCAGCAAGAATTAAGTGACACTGTGTCATACACAACCATCACTCCACCAGAGTCGCTGTACCAGTTGTGACGAAACCCTGTCTGCAAATGATGCTTAATAATGACCTACGAAAACATTCTATTCAATTCATGGTGGGGACACCTTTTGCCAACGTCTTCAACTTTTGGGACTCCGCGTTTTGCTTTTGTCTGGAGTCACTCCCCTGTATGCGCTCAGCTGGTTTCTCGTCCATTGCTGTATGGTCAATGTCTTTAACCTTTTCATCAAAGCTACACATTGTCCGCTGTGATGACGAAGTACGCCAAAATGGTTTCAGAGATGGCGTGTTTTGACAACTCTAATCGGTCACAGGTCCGCATGCGAAAATCAAACAATTAAACTGATTTCAGCTTTCATCCTTGAGATAATGTAAAGCTTTGTGACAAAGTATCATTATCGATACCGAGATTATCCTAAAGACAGGACACAAGAAGTCACAAAATTTGGAACAGTTTTATTTATCTATTTATTTAATCATTTACTATTATTATCATCATCATCATTGTTGTTGTTGATGGTGACGGTGATGATGGAGTTGAAGATGATGACGATGATGATGGATGAGTAATTTAACGTTGCTGCTATAGAGATCCATTTAGGTCTGACGAAACGTGACATGGCTGTTAAGCTTCCGTCCAAAATACATCTCGGCATCATTCGGGCCCGAGAGACAGAACTGCTGTGTCGGGCAGGAAACTCTAAACCTCATTTCCAAAGTGGCACCCTTGGAGAAGACAGCCGGCTCCAGACTATGCTGCCCCTGTCTTCCCATTTATCATTATTTATTCCCATTTTAATCCATGGCATAGGGATATTCAGCTCCAGGTAAGATTCGCACTGGCCATGTAATGTATATGTATCAGTGTGAGCTTCTGATGAGTTTGCAATTATGACGTCATTCGATAAGTGACGTCATTCACAGCGTCTTGTCATCTTCATTCATCTTGTGACGGGGTGGTAAGGTGGTGTTAGAGAAGGTGAAGACAGGTAGAAGGTGTTTGCAGAAGAGAGCTGCAGCCAGGCAAGGTAGACTCGTGAAGGCAGTGCGCTGGTTTTCTTCTTTTATTCTTTCATTCTTCCAGACCAGGAGAGTTCTCTATTTGTCTGGCACTCGCTCACTCTTTATATTCTGTTCCGCCGAACCGCAAAGCCAGCTCCGCGAAGCGACTCATGAAACCGGCCCTCCGCGAGCCTTGAGGGGCTAAGCTTGTGTTTGTTTGACCAAATTTAGCGGCTTCTGACTTTCGGCTCGGGGAACTAACATAGACATATTATATATCACACAAAACTACAAGAGACGAGCATTTTCTTAAGCTAAACCATTTTCTACAAAAATAATGTAGTTAAAAACTGTAAACAAAAAAGGTCACTGAATGAAGGAGCTTTTAACGAGTTCATGTATCATTTTTGTACATTACAACAATTAAAACGTCGCGATATGTAATATAATTGCAACAGTTAAGTAACTGAAAATCCTGAATTTCCAACTATATAAAAATCATCTATAAAATCTGCTTGTAGAGTAAAGATTTTTTATGTCAAAATTCAAGAGAAAACTCAGCGGACAGCTCCTGTGTCGGCACCGCTTGGCGGTGCTTTTGGCACTTGTGATCGACAATGAAATACTTCGTTTAAACCAACTACAACACAATTATACATGCACGATACTAATCAAATTAATAACAGAAATGCAAGACACGCTATAAAAATGTCTAGGTATTGTAAAAACATACTTTGCTCAAATCGGCACTGACGAATTCCAATGGCTTGAAGAAGAGATAGTTTTGTGGCGGCGAAATGCCGTCAGATATTTCGTACCATCGCATGCCTATAACTTAGGTGTACACGGAAAGCAGTACACGAGAAGAAGCTTAATCATTTACGTTTAATGCACAATCTAAATTCCACGGCACCTATATTGATTTACAGAAAACGAAGGTATTTTGTATGCTTCAACTGAGTGGATTTCGAAGATCGCGCCAAAACTCATTCACATAAATATTAGTTTTAAAAAGTTATAGGCTTTCTGGTCAAATTATATCATTATATTTGAGAAGTATGATCGTTCTGAAGTCCCATAACATAAAACTATAATCTCATCTATAAGGAAGTGTTTATAATTTAACAAGTTGATGAAAATCATCATACGGTTCCCTGTAAAGGGAGATAACTTGTGACCGATTTACAACTTCCTTCGTAACCTTCGGCGAGTCACAAGCGTCGTCTGCTAAGCTGGCCCAACGAAGATTGTAGCCAACCCGGCTACATAATGTATATGTATCAGTGTGAGCTTCTGATGAGTTTGCAATTATGACGTCATTCGATAAGTGACGTCATTCACAGCGTCTTGTCATCTTCATTCATCTTGTTTCCTCTCTGTCAGCTGTCTCTGAACCGCGCCATTCGAAGGCTCTTAGTCATTGTGTTTCAGATCAGTTCTGTTTGTTATCCAAAAGGAGTTAGAACAAACAAGTGGACATACATAGGAACAAACTAAACGCACGTAGATGTTAACAAAAACACAGTCCTGGAGATTTCCAAGTTCGAAGAGGTTCCAAAGCCCGTCAGGTCTGTCGGGTTACTGAAACTGTTTTAATGAGGGAAATTGTCGTTTGCTCTCACAATGCGGCTATTGGAGACATTACCGGGCAGCGGGGTGGGGGCAGAAGGAGGACAGTATTACCGGTTTTGAGGTTCTGCTTTAACTACCACCATAAATAGATCCCTTTTTTAAGGTAAAAGTCAGTCCATTGTTTGAACATATAAACACTAAGAATAAACAAAACAGGATGCGACCAGGGAGAGAACTATTGTGTTCCAAGAGGAAATGCAGGTCATAGATTGTTATCAACAACAAACAAAAAACAATCGTAGACACAAGACAGACAGACAGAGATCATGACTGCACGATCATTTCTTCAGGTGAAGGCTGTTTGATTTTTGACTGAGCCCTTCCTTGAAAAGAGAGGTGAAGGGAGTGCTCCATGACAATGGAGTTTGAAAAAGTTACGGCACAACAAATCATGAACATCCAATAAAATACTCTCTCTCTCTCTCTCTCTCTCTCTCTCTCTCTCTCTCTCTCTATATATATATATATATATATATATATATATATACTCTACGACGAAAAATAACGTTGATTATGTACATGAAAAATGTTGCACAAAATACACTCAGATTTGGACTACACCTATAAATTAAACATGAAATTCGATGGATCTTTCGAACATTTTGGTGTTTTTTTTCTGAGTTCACTAAAGGCAGGACAACACAATACAAAATATATCCAATCAGATCTTTTTCACTCATATGGACGACGAATGTACCTTCTTCTTCTTCTTCATGGCATACAACTCCATCGTTCTATCGCATCTACCAGTGTCAGTTTTATTTTATCTACTTTTAAAAAAATGTTTTGCATATGCGATTGTTTTTACTCCACCATTTCCAGTAGACAGCCATACTCCGTTTGTGGGGGTGTAAACTTTACTAATTGAAACAGGTCATTGACGTTGCGTTGATGACTACATTGATGATCATACAGATTTCGACACATGGTATCAAATACCGTACCAAGTCTCGACTTTGTGCACATAAACAGCTGGGTTGACTGGGAGACAATTGTTTTCTTTTAACAGACAAGACAGAAAGTGAAAACAGACATAAAAGCCTACATTTTGGCGGAAGGGGTTGGGGGTGGGGGGTCATAATGGATAACAAACATTCAAAAGATATTGGTGAAAAATTGAAAATCAGTATTATGACTGGAATTCTATAGTTTCGAACAGATCGATACTTTCACAGGTAAGAAGAAGAAGAAGAAGAAAGGCAGATGAAGGAGGCAGGTACAATATTCCATCAAGTGCCATGAAAACAGAATGAACAACTTGACAAACACCTACGGCAAAAAAAAAAGTTTAACTTCACTGAGATACACCATCCAGACATAATTTTTGACGATTTTTTTTACCTGGTCAGCAGAACTTGTTTTCCTCTCTCTCCCCCAAACAGCCAGATCCAGAATTCACACAGCCAAAGGCACGCAGACAGACTGACCGACACACTGACAGACACGGAGAGGCAGACAGTGGAGTGAACAGTTGATCAACAGCGGCAATGTAAGTCAGTGCTGTCAGCTGTCAGTGAACAGTTGATCAACAGCGGCAATGTAAGTCAGTGCTGTCAGTGAACAGTTGATCAACAGCGGCAATGTAAGTCAGTGCTGTCAGTGAACAGTTGATCAACAGCGGCTATGTAAGTCCTGGCTGTCAGTGAACAGTTGATCAACAGCGGCAATGTAAGTCCTGGCTGTCAGTGAACAGTTGATCAACAGCGGCAATGTAAGTCCTGGCTGTCAGTGAACAGTTGATCAACAGCGGCAATGTAAGTCCTGGCTGTCAGTGAACAGTTGATCAACAGCGGCAGTGTAAGTCCTGGCTGTCAGTGAACAGTTGATCAACAGCGGCAATGTAAGTCCTGGCTGTCAGTGAAGAGTTGATCAACAGCGGCAGTGTAAGTCCTGGCTGTCAGTGAAGAGTCAGTTGTCTGTCTGCACGCACTGCTTCACTCTGCGCCGTGCGATGTTGATGAGTCATGATGGACAGGGGGGGGGGGGGGGGGTGACGGGTGTGGGGGAGAGAGAGAGAGATGGGGGTCGGGGGAGGAGGCGCTTTTCTGTATTTTCGTCAATGGTAGATTAATGTAGGATAAGGGGAAAAACAGAGAGAGAGAAGTCTGTGCATGCGCGCGCGCGCGCGCGCGTGTGTTTGATGTGGGGGGTGAAGACATGAAAATGAAACAAATATAGTCAAGCAATGAATAAAGTGATTGATCAAACTGAGAAAACTGCAAGGGTCGGTGAGAGAGAGGACACAGTGTAACTGACACGAAGAAGAATAGCAACATCCAGACACAGAGACAGATGCAGAGAAAGAAGAAGACAATGATGTTGATGATGATGCTGACGACGACGATGATGGTGACGACGACAATGATGACGATGATGGTAACGATGACGAGGACAATGATGATGTGACGGTGATAGTGATGATGACGACGACGACAATGATGATGATGACGATGATGGTAACGATGACGACGAAAATGATGATGTGATGGTGATCATGATGGTTACGATGACGATGACAGTGATGATGATGATGGTAACGATGACGACGACAATGATGATGTGACGGTGATCATGATGGTGACGATGACGACAACAATGATGACGATTATGATGATGGTAACGATGACAATGATGATGATGATGACGATGAGAGAGGGGGGTGGGAAGGGGAGAGAGAGGGGGAGATGGAGGAGGATGAGAGAGAGGGGGAGATGGAGGGAGGATGAGAGAGAGGGGGGGTGGGAAGGGGAGAGAGAGGGGGGGTGGGAAGGGGAGAGAGAGGGGGGTGGGAAGGGGAGAGAGAGGGGGGAGTGGAGGGAGGATGAGAGAGAGGGGGGGTGGGAAGGGGAGAGAGAGGGGGGGTGGGAAGGGGAGAGAGAGGGGGGTGGGAAGGGGAGAGAGAGGGGGGGGTGGGAAGGGGAGAGAGAGGGGGGTGGGAAGGGGAGAGAGAGGGGGGGTGGGAAGGGGAGAGAGAGAGGGTGGGAAGGGGAGAGAGAGGGGGGGTGGGAAGGGGAGAGAGAGGGGGAAGATGGAGGGAGGATGAGAGAGAGGGGGGTGGGAAGGGGAGAGAGAGAGGAGAGATATAGGGAAGATGAGAGAGAGAGGGGTGGGAAGGGGAGAGAGAGGGAGAAGATGGAGGGAAGATGAGAGAGAGGGGGGTGGGAAGGGGAGAGAGAGAGGAGAGATATAGGGAAGATGAGAGAGAGAGGGGGTGGGAAGGGGAGAGAGAGGGATGGAAGGGGAGAGAGAGAGGAGAGATATAGGGAGGATGAGAGAGAGGGGGGTGGGAAGGGGAGAGAGAGGGGGTGAGGGGGGAAGAGAAAGAGAGAAGGAGAGGTGGAGGGGAAGAGAGGGGGTGAAGGGGAAGAGAGGGGGGTAGAGAGAGAGAAGGAGGGTGAAGAGGAAGAGAGGGGGGTAGAGAGAGAGGGGGGGGGTGAAGGGGAAGAGAGAGAGAGGAGGGGTGAAGGGGAAGAGAGAGAGGGGGGGGTGAAGGGGAAGAGAGAGAGAAGGAGGGGTGAAGGGGAAGAGAAAGAGGGGGGGTGAAGGGGAAGAGAGAGAGAAGGAGGGGTGAAGGGGAAGAGAGAGAGAAGGAGGGGTGAAGGGGAAGAGAGGGGGGTAGAGAGAGAGAGGGGGGGATGAAGGGGAAGAGATGGGGGTAGAGAGAGAGAAGGAGGGGTGAAGGGGAAGAGAGGGGGGTAGAGAGAGAAGGAGGGGTGAAGGGGAAGAGAGAGAGAAGGAGGGGTGAAGGGAAGAGAGGGGGGTAGAGAGAGAGAAGGAGGGGTGAAGGGGAAGAGAGAGAGAAGGAGGGGTGAAAGGGAAGAGAGGGGGGTAGAGAGAGAGAAGGAGGGGTGAAGGGGAAGATAGGGGGGTAGAGAGAGAGAAGGAGGGGTGAAGGGGAAGAGATGGGGGTAGAGAGAGAGAAGGAGGGGTGAAGGGGAAGATAGGGGGGTAGAGAGAGAGAAGGAGGGGTGAAAGGGAAGAGAGGGGGGTAGAGAGAGAGAATGAGGGGTGAAGGGGAAGAGAGAGAGAGGAGGGGTGAAAGGGAAGAGAGGGGGGTAGAGAGAGAGAAGGAGGGGTGAAGGGGAAGATAGGGGGGTAGAGAGAGAGAAGGAGGGGTGAAGGGGAAGATAGGGGGGTAGAGAGAGAGAGGGGGGGGGTGAAGGGGAAGAGAGAGAGAAGGAGGGGTGAAGGGGAAGAGAGAGAGAAGGAGGGGTGAAGGGGAAGATAGGGGGGTAGAGAGAGAGAAGGAGGGGTGAAGGGGAAGAGAGGGGGGTAGAGAGAGAGGGGGGGGAAGGGGAAGAGAGAGAAGGAGGGGTGAAGGGGAAGAGAGAGAAGGAGGGGTGAAGGGGAAGAGAGAGAAGGAGGGGTGAAGGGGAAGATAGGGGGGTAGAGAGAGAGAAGGAGGGGTGAAGGGGAAGAGAGGGGGGTAGAGAGAGAGGGGGGGGGTGAAGGGGAAGAGAGAGAAGGAGGGGTGAAGGGGAAGATAGGGGGGTAGAGAGAGAGAAGGAGGGGTGAAGGGGAAGAGAGGGGGGTAGAGAGAGAGGGGGGGGGGTGAAGGGGAAGAGAGAAGGAGGGGTGAAGGGGAAGAGAGGGGGGGAGAGAGAGAGAGGGGGGGGGGGTGAAGGGGAAGAGAGAGAGAAGGAGGGGTGAAGGGGAAGAGAGAGAGAAGGAGGGGTGAAGGGGAAGATAGGGGGTAGAGAGAGAGAAGGAGGGGTGAAGGGGAAGAGAGGGGGGTAGAGAGAGAGGGGGGGGGGGTGAAGGGGAAGAGAGAGAGAAGGAGGGGTGAAGGGGAAGAGAGGGGGGTAGAGAGAGAGAAGGAGGGGTGAAGGGGAAGAGAGAGAGAAGGAGGGGTGAAGGGGAAGAGAGAGAGAAGGAGAGGTGGAGGGGAAGAGAGGGGGGTAGAGAGAGGGGGGGGGGTGAAGGGGAAGAGAGAGAGAAGGAGGGGTGAAGGGGAAGAGAGGGGGGTAGAGAGAGAGAGGGGGGGGGAGGGGGGAAGAAAGGGGGGCGGGGTAGGATGGAGGCGGTCTGTTCGTGGCTTTGAAGTCTGTACCACATGCTACTTGTAGTTGGTCTCACAGCGTGATGTGCGTCAGCCTTCCTGGTCTTTTTCCTTGTGTGTGTGTATGTGTGCGTGTGTGTGTGTGCGTGCGTGCGTGCGTGCGTGCGTGAGTGAGTGTCTGTCTGTCTGTGTCCGTATGAATGTGTGTGTATGTATGTATGTGTGTGTGTGTCTGTCTGTCTGTGTCTGTCTGTGTCTGTGTGTGTTTGTCTGTGTCTGTATGCTTGTGTGTGTGTGTGTGCGTGTGTGTGTGTGTGTGTGTGTGTGTGTGTGTGTGTGTGTGTCTGTGTGTGTATGAATGTGTGTGTATATATGCTTGTGTGTGTGTGTGTGTGTGTGTGTGTGTTTGGCTGTGTGTGTATGAATGTGTGTGTATGTATGCTTGTGTGTGTGTGCTTGTGTGTGGGTGTGTGTGTGTGTCTGTGTGTTTGTTTGTTTGTCTGTGTGTGTATGAATGTGTGTGTATCTATGCTTGTGTGTGTGTGTGTGTCTGTGTGTCTGTGTGTGTTTGTTTGTTTGTCTGTGTGTGTATGAATGTGTGTGTATGTGTGTGTGTGTGTGTGTGTGTGTGTATGTGTGTGTGTGTGTGTGTGTGTGTATGTATGCTTGTGTGTGTGTGTATTATGCTTGTGTGTGTGTGTGGGTGTGTGTGTGTGGTAAGGAAATGAGGAATGAAGGGGATATACAGAGAAAGGATAAACTTGAACAATGGAATCAACAATTCTTAAAAATATGTGTAAAAGCAATTAACATCATCAACTACAATAGAAATTAAAATCGAATAGGTCGCATCAGTCATAGAAACACTCCTATTGGACTATGTAACAGGGATTCAGCAAGTTCAATCAAAAGTAAATGGTTGGAGATTATTTCTTTTATGTTTTGTTCTGAGAATTTTCTAGCTTCACATGACTTTGGAAGTAACCTGTTAATAATTTGACACGGAAACAAAATATGATTTCGTGTGATTTGTTTACCACATACAAATAAATGTTTTTGCTAAACTTTGTCTCGAAAACGTTCAGTCCTATACGGAATACCAAAGAGGTTACTAGTCTGTGATAGTACAATGGGAAATCCGTCAATTTGCGTTGGGTAATTTCAGTTGTCACCAGCACTAGCCTGGCGTCTGTTCCATACTGAAGACTCAAGAAGTTTGTAACATTCTGAAACTGATTGTTGGATAATTATTTCAAATGAATTCTATTTTCTTTGCGCTCTTTTGCTGCTCTGTCAGCCATTTCATTTCCTTTTATACCAACATGAAAGGGTACCGTGCAAAATTCTGTGGTTGTGCCTTGGGCTGATAGAATGTGCAATAGATAATATATTTCAAAAATAAGGTCCGGTCGAGTTTTTATATCTAACGATTCTAATGTGTAAGACTGATTTTGAGTCAACCAATAACACTACTCTGAAAAAAGTTAAAGGGAGGTTTATCAGATATTACAACGCAAGCATTACAGCCACTAGTTCAGCTGTAAATATGGATAGCTTACTTCCAATATACACTGCCCTTTCAGTTTTAAGTGCTGGAGTTGCAAAAGATGCACCCGTGGTTTTATTTTCCAGCACTGAACCATCGGTAAACACCTGGATGTGGTTTTCATACTTTTCATACAGGCGGGTGTTTACATTCACTTTTCATAATATCAATATGTTCATCCTTTTTCTGATCGCAATATTTTATATCAAAAGCTGGTCTCTGTGTCTCCCATAATGGTATAGATGTGGAAGTATACGTGGCTGATCTATTTCTGAACTTTCGATTAAGTTAGAAGTATATATTGCTATTGTCATTTGTGATAATATAGAGCTGGCCCTTTTCGGAAAGTATCTGATCTAATTTTCAACTCATCTCCAATAAAGTTTTCACTTGTGCTAGCTCTTATTACAAACTTTGAGGTTACAAGATCTCGATATTCGTCAAGTGGTAGAATTCCAGCTTCTCTGTATGTTTCCAAATTTGATGTGTGGCTAGGTACACCTGGAGCAAGTTTATATCCTTTACAATGTAAACTTTGTCACTTTTAGTGAATACTTCGGGGCACTAAAGTACACGTCTTGACTATATGTAAGTTTTGATGTGATGAGTGCTGTAGACAGGTGAATTCACGTTTTTACATCCATTCCCCAAGGCTGTTTACTAATGATCTCCGAGAGATTTAAACTTTTTCTTACTTTTGTTAGTATGTAGTATAAATGAATATTCCATGTCAACTTTGTTGTCAGAAAAACTCCCAAAAACTTGACACATTGCTTGTATTCCAAAGGTCATCCAAGTAGTTTGAAATTTAGTAGCTCAGCAGGGTTGCTTCCGGGATTGAATAGCATCATATTGGTTTTATCAGTGGACAACGATAATTCATTTTCAAACATCTATCGCCCAAGGCTGTGAAGATTGGCCTGTTGCAGTCTCCTAATGTATTGTGTTCTTTGTGGCATCGGCCTCTTTAAGGTTACCTTCATCCACATGCAAATATCATCAGCATATTGAACCAAGTTAACATTTTTTTTATTGCGTCTGTGTGTGTGTGTGTGTGTGTGTGTGTGTGTGTGTGTGTGTGTGTGTGTGTGTGTGTGTGTTTGGGTTGTATGTGTATGTGGGGGCAAAAGGGGTAGGGGGGTATGCATATATGTATGCGTGTGTGTGTGTATGTATGTGTGTGTGTGTGTGTGTGTGTGTGTGTGTGTGTGTGTGTGTGTGTGTGTGTGTTGGTTAGAGTGTGTGAGTACATAATGTGTGTACGACATATGCATGTGTGCGTCTGTATGTGTAGCAGTGTGTGTGTACGTGCACGCGCGCGAGCGCGTGTATGTATACGTGTGACAGAGAGAAATAGAGAGAGAGAGGGAGGGAGGGGTATGGGGGGGGGGGGGGGGGGACGGCCGGATGCATATGACGAAATGTGGTGTGCTTTGAAACACTGATGTATGAAAGGTGTCAGTCATGCTGTACATCGTCGTGCTTACACGATGCATGTGTCACTGTGACGACTGAATTCTGTACATGTGTCATTGTGACGACTGAATTCTGTACATGTGTCATTGTGACGACTAAATTCTGTACATGTGTCACTGTGACGACTGAATTCTGTACATGTGTCATTGTGACGACTGAAATCTGTACATGTGTCACTGTGACGACTGTATTCTGTACATGTGTCATTGTGACGACTGTATTCTGACAATGTGTCATTGTGACGACTGAAATCTGTACATGTGTCATTGTGACGACTGAATTCTGTACATGTGTCATTGTGACGACTGAATTCTGTACATGTGTCATTGTGACGACTGTATTCTGACAATGTGTCATTGTGACGACTGAAATCTGTAGATGTGTCATTGTGGCGACTGAATTCTGTATACGTGTCATTGTGACGACTGAATTCTGTTCATGTGTCATTGTGACGACTGAAATCTGTACATGTGTCATTGTGGCGACTGAATTCTGTTCATGTGTCATTGTGGCGACTGAATTCTGTAGATGTGTCATCGTGACGACTGAATTCTGTTCGTGTGTCATTGTGACGACTGAATTCTGTACATGTCATTGTGACGACTGAATTCTGTACATGTGTCATTGTGGCGACTGGATTCTGTACATGTGTCATTGTGACGACTGAATTCTGTACACGTGTCATTGTGACGACTGAATTCTGTTCATGTGTCATTGTGACGACTGAATTCTGTACATGTGTCATTGTGGCGACTGAATTCTGTACATGTGTCATCGTGACGACTGAATTCTGTAATGTGTCATTGTGGCGACTGAATTCTGTGCATGTCATTGTGGCGACTGAATTCTGTAGATGTGTCATTGTGGCGACTGAATTCTGTAGATGTGTCATTGTGACGACTGAATTCTGTACACGTGTCATTGTGACGACTGAATTCTGTTCATGTGTCATTGTGGCGACTGAATTCTGTGCATGTGTCATTGTGGCGACTGAATTCTGTAGATGTGTCATTGTGGCGTTTGAATTATGTAGATGTGTCATTGTGGCGTCTGAATTCTGTGCATGTGTTATTGTGACGACTGAATTCTGTACATGTGTCATTGTGGCGACTGAAGTCTGTTCATGTGTCATTGTGACGACTGAATTCTGTACATGCAAACTTAATGGTGCTTACGAAATATTGCATGTCCAACTGAAATAGTGAAAATTTGACATCACTGTAAATGTTATGAAAAAAAAAACAAAAAAACACGGTATTCTTGATATTTGGCTTTCCTTATCAAGCAGACAGGGACGTTATCTTGACGTGACAAAAGCAAACACTGTGGTTTAGAACTCGGTGTCTCAGATTCATATCATTTCGCGCTGATGTCAATTGCGAACACCTCATCTTGTCTCTTTCATATCTCAGATAATAATACTTCAGAACGAGATCACTAAATACAATTATATTCACTTCAGTAAATGGCGTCTTCTTCTTCTTCCTCTTCTTGTTTGACTGTGTGAAGAGTCATTAGGGCGCCGCACAGAGCTGTTCACTACATTCCTCCAGGCCTGTCTGCTGTGTGTCAAAGCCTAGATCTCGACAAATCATTTTCCCGTCCATTCTGCAGTTTTGTCAGTCCTTTGTGTGTGTGTGTGTGCCCCTCCCCACCCCCAACAGTTCAACTTAAGAAGCCAAGGAGAGAAATGTCGCAAACTTTTAATTGTGGTTATTGTTCACCAATGATGATATGAAGGAATGTCTGAATGCATGTGGGTGTCAGTGATATTTTGCTGGAACAAGATTCCGACGAAGTCATCAAAGGCTGGGCAGCACAGACTGAAACGGACTTCGTTTTCTTCGTAATCTGTTCATAAAGACACAACACCTATCTCTCCGTACATGCATTCTAGCTCCAAGACAGATGATCTTTATCTTTTTTTCTTTTTTTTAATAAATAATTTTGTAAGTGCTTGATCATACTGATAATTTTTTTATTATCGAGTTGTCAACCAATGTTCTGTACACACAAAACTGAACCGTCACTGGAATGTATTCTACCATTAAAGCATTGCAGTCATCAATCTTTGTTAAAAAAACAAACACAAACAACTAAACAAAGAAAACAAAACAAAAAACAACAACAAAAAACAAAACAACAACAACAAAAACAAACCAGCGCAGAGAGCAGGGACTGACTGACAGATTCCACTGTTTGTTTGTTTTTCCATAAAATATAAGGTTTTAAACAATGTCAGTCGAAAGTTGATTGCCCAAGTTCGTATAACTGCACCAACATGTAAGATTTATAAGAGACAGGATTCTCGTTCATTCTTGTTAGCTTTAAACAATACTTGAAAGTATGAACACATGAATTTGCACACGGGTAGAGGTATCTGCCCGTGTCTTTGTCAGTCACCTTGTTGGCGGCTTTACAGAAACACCGAGAAAATGTAAAGCAAACGTTTGGATCTTTTCAGCAAGACAATATTCGTCATCCTATCCCCATATTTCATAAACGTTTGAGACAGGCTGCAATTTAGCACCAAACATTTCCCATAAAGATAAACACAATTAACATTATACCTGTGCATTACAAGAAAGATGTGCGTAACAGCTCTTTTGCCCCGAGAAACAGAAGATCATTACAATAACCGAAAAACTTTTTTTTTTTAAAGTATAGACCCTAAATTCTAATTCCATGTGCATTCACAGTTTGCATTTCAAAATAGCCATTTTCATGGACTGATAAACCGCCACCTTTACGGAAAATAATTATACTACTTTTGCTCAAATTTACATTTAGTTTCAACTTTTCTATTATTCGTAAAAATATATATTTAACTTGAAAAAATAGAAAACAACTTTTTATTGCTGTTCCAGAAATGAGTACAATGTACTCAGCGGAAGGCAAACCCATTGAGATCAAGACAGTCAAGGATGACCCAATGCGTGTTTTGCCCCGATCACTGTTGTCCAGTATTCATGATGAACAATGAAAACAAGGCGGGGTTGCAAACGTGACCTTGCTGAACACCACGAACACAGTCCGTGTGTGATGCACCGTCTCCAACACGTGTCATGACACTGACATACATACTTTTTTCCACAGGAGAACAGCTCACCTTGTGTACAGCAACATTTATCCTGAAAACTGGTCCACAACAGTTTCCTTGAGACTGAGAATGCCTGTTTGTTTTTTTGCAGTGGTACAGGGGAAGTTTTTTTTCTGTTCATATTTTTTACGGCCGTGTGTTCTTATCATTGGTGTTTGTCATTCGTGATGTGTATTTGAGTAGACACTAAAGTTTCCTTTGTAACTGATTAATGAAGTGATGTTTTGCACTGTAGGAGACAGAGAGAGTGATGGTGGGAGGGGAGGGGGATTTGGGGGAGAGTGTACAACAGCCAAGGGTGTATTGAGAGCAGTCACGTGCCACCTTTCTGATTGGTCAGCCAGCACTGAACAGCTGTGTGCCTCCCCCTGGGGGTGCCCACAATGACACTCACCTTGAGGTCTCTTCATGTGTTCGTCTCTCCGGCCATTTTGTCCCCAGTCTGTTCCATCACTTGGCATCCGCAAAAATGCTGCACAAATCTCTCTCTCTCGTTTTTTTTGCGAACGGCTTTGGATTATCACGCACACATGTACTGATGAATATGTGGTGTGTGCTGCATAATTTGATGCATTTGCTTTTGTTTGCGCAACAGCCTGACTGGTTCTTTCTTTGCCCTGGGGGCTTCGGGGGCTGACAAAAAAAACAAAAACAAAAAATCCAGTCTCGGAATTCGTGATGCTGTAATACATAATTCATGGTTTATAAAAAGCCTGGCCAAACATGACGAGAGAGAAAGAGACAGACACGATAAGAGAGAGAGAGAGAGGGAGAGAGAGAGAGAGGGAGAGAGATAATATCTTTATTCGGGTGAAGTTCAAAGCCCCGTTCAGAATATGTCTCATTGTTAGTGGAGAAGACAGAGAGATACACACAGAAGGACAGAGACAGACAGACAGAGGGAGAGAGACAGAGAGCATAAACTAACGCTACAAGTGTAGCTCTCGGCATGTTTTAGCATTGACGTATGCACTGTGCCAGTGTCTGTCCTGTGGGACCGTGAACACTGGGTCATCTCTCTCTCTCTCTCTGTATATATATATATATATATATATATATAGAGAGAGAG
The DNA here is from genome assembly GCF_041734735.1 of Babylonia areolata. Lineage (NCBI taxonomy): Eukaryota > Metazoa > Mollusca > Gastropoda > Neogastropoda > Buccinidae > Babylonia > Babylonia areolata. Next base: position 12,578,800 of record NC_134891.1, on the reverse strand, counting down.
AGAGAGAGAGAGAGAGAGAGAGAGAGAGAGAAATTATAACAATGTGTGTGTGTGCACAAACAACCAACCACAAGCACACAATTAGAAATTTATTTTTAGTGCACACACACACGTGCGCCCAAACCCCTACACTGAAAGGCAGGGATGGAAATGTGTGTGTGTGTGTGTGTGTGTGTGTGTGTGTGTGTGTGTGTGTGTGCGTGCGTGTGTGTGTGCCCAGCATCGAAAGCCTGCTGATCCAGTGCCAGCTACGCTGGACAGGACACGTTGTCCGCATGACAGGCAGCAGAATCCCCAAGATGCTATTGTACGGCCAGCAGAAGGAAGGCCACTGCAAACTTGGAAGACCCTGCAAGCGCTTCAAGGACACCTTGAAGACAAACCTCAAAGCCTGTGACATAGACATCGCTTCCTGAGAAACTGATACCCTTGACCGCTCTCGCTGGAGGATGCTGTACTCTAGTGGCATAAAGACGTTTGAAAACAAGAGAACGCTGGCCATTAAGGAGAAGCATGAGCGAAGGAAGCAGACATATTCCCTTGCAACACCTGTGGGAAGTGCTGCGCATCCAGAATCGGCCTCTTACCCCATATGAGGACACACACCGACAGATAAGCCTGCCTGCCTGCTCATCCGTCGGTCCGACGCGAGACTCCATCACAGAAGGAACATGTCACTGGGGATGAATAAGAAAAGCTTCAGTTGGTCCTTGACTTGCCCTTCACACCATGTTCTGTTGGGTCTGGTCTCCAGTCAAACTCCACAGTCCTCACTCTCACATTCTGATGGGTGAAGATGGCAATACACATATAAAATATAGAATAACCCTCACTCTCAGATTCTGATGGGTGAAGATGGCAATACACATATAAAATATAGAATAACCCTCACTCTCACATTCTGATGGGTGAAGATGGCAATACACATATAAAATATAGAATAACCCTCACTCTTGCTTTCTCCAGTCACACTTGGAATGAAACAAAACATTGTCCATGGGTATCTCATATAACGTTAAATATTAGATAAAATATTAATATGAAGGAATTAAATATTCTCTGATGTAACAATAATATTACTTCTAGTTCATTGGTCTACACTGTTAGTAATGGTATCTTCTGCTTTGTTTATCATGAATCAAAATGAGCCATGCTTAATAAATTCTTATATGTTATCGTATGTCCATTTACCATTTACTAAGTATTTTTTTTTTAAAGACCTAAGCCTTCCTTTCCGACAGGTCAGGTTATCAAAGAAAAAAACCATTCACTCACTTTCCCTTTCGTCACTTCAGCAACATAAGTCTTGACACTTCACTGTCACTTTCCCTTTCGTCACTTCAGCAACATAAGTCTTGACACTTCACTGTCACTTTCCCCTAATTCATAATAGCAACACAAGGCTAACCCAGTAACTCACTTTCCAGTAAGTCACTTCAGCAACACAAGACTCATTCCCTCTCCCTTTACCTTGGGTCAGAATAACAACATAGGTCTACAACACTCATTCTAGCATTTCATTAACTCAGGCTAGCAACATAGGCCTTTCATTAAATCAGGCTATCAACATAGGCCTTTCATTAACTCAGGCTAGCAACATAGGCCTTTCATTAACTCAGGCTAGCAACATAGGCCTTTCATTAACTCAGGCTGGCAACATAGGCCTTTCATTAAATCAGGCTAGCAACATAGGCCTTTCATTAACTCAGGCTGGCAACATAGGCCTTTCATTAAATCAGGCTAGCAACATAGGCCTTTCATTAAATCAGGCTGGCAACACAGGCCTTTCATTAAATCAGGCTGGCAACATAGGCCTTTCATTAAATCAAGCTAGTAACATAAGCCCAGAACCCTTACTCTCACTTTCCATTACTGATGAAGTCAAGTTAGCAACACTAGACTAAATGATAACCCCCAATCTCCTTTTCCATCAGATCAGGCTTGCAATATAAGACATAACTCTCACTTTCACTTTCCAAAAGGTCAGCAGTATACGACAAAAGACCTTTGCTTACAATCTTTAACAGCTGAGTAGGACAGGACACCAATGTACACTTGCTTTCACTTTCTGATTTAAAGAATAATAGTCTAAAACCTTGTCTCACTCCGACTGTGGTTCTGAACCAGTCCCCGATGCTATTGTTGAGGTAGACGGCGCTGGTGGCTTTGTCATAGAGGTGCTGTATCAGTCTGATCAGGTTGGCGTTGATGTTGTACAGATTCATGGTAGCCCACAAAGCTGCATGCCAGACCCTGTCAAATGCCTTCTTAAAATCAATGAAGACGTGGTAGAGGTCTTGTTGGTGTTGATGGTACCTCTCACATAGCAACCTCAAGTTGAAGATTTGTTCAGTTGTGCTCCTTCCTGGTCTGAAACCTGCCTGTTCTTCAGCAATGATGTTTTCTGCTTGTGGTTTCAGTCTGTTAAGCAGGATCTTCAACATGACTTTGCTGGGATGACTAATCAGGCTGATGGTGCGGTAGTTTTGACACTGCTGGAGATTGCCCTTTTTGGGAAGGGTGATGATCAGTGACTGTGTCCACGGTGTGGGCCATTCCCCTGTTTGCTAGATCTTGTTGCAGATTTTCAGTAGCACATCTATCATAACTTCACCCCCTGCTTGGACCAGTTCTGATGGGATGCTGTCCACTCCTACTCTCCCCAACACTCTTCAACATCTTCTTAGAAAGAATAATGACTGACGCACTGGAAGAGCATGTAGGAACAGTCAGCATAGGCGGCAGAACAATCACAAACCTACGTTTTGCCGACGACATTGATGGACTGGCTGGAAAAGAAGAAGAACTGGCAAGCCTTGTCAAACATCTAGACAAAGCCTCCACATCGTATAGAATGCAAATCAGTGCGGAGAAAACCAAACTGATGACTAACAACACCAACGGCATCAGCATTGACATCAAAGTCAACGACGAAAAGCTTAAAACAGTCCACAGCTTCAAATATCTGGGAGCAATCGTGTCAGATGAAGGATCTAAACCAGAAGTACTCTCGAGAATTGCCCAAACAACAACGGCACTCAACAAGCTGAACACCATCTGGAACAACAAAAACATCGCTCTCAGCTAAAAAATCAGACTGATGCGTTCCCTGGTTATATCAATATTGCTCTACGCCTGCGAGACTTGGACCCTGACTGCAGACATCAAGAGAAGAATCCAAGCTGTCGAGATGAGATGCTTTCGTAGACTACTTGGCATCTCCTACAGAGACCACATCACTAACACGGAAGTGAAGAACAGAATCAAGCAAAGTATTGGACCCTACGAAGACCTTCTGTCCATTGTGAAAAAACGCAAACTTAGGTGGTATGGACACCTCGGTGACGCCCTGAGGAAATCAGAAAACCGTGAAGAGTGGAGAGGGGTGGTGGCCAGGTCAGCAGCGGTGCCCCAACGGTCTGAACCCAGACTACGGGAGAGGTGATGATGATGGTGATGAGTCTAAAACCATAAGCATTGCTTTCACTTTCCAATTTAAAGGTTAATAATGTCAGACTGTCAGCTCTGCTCTCACTTTCCAATTTAAAGGTTAATAATGTCAGACTGTCAGCTCTGCTCTCACTTTCCCATTTAAAAGGTTAATAATGTCAGACTGTCAGCTCTGCTTTCACTGAAAAGGTTAATGATGTCAGACCTGTAAGCTTTGCTCTCATTTTCCATTATGTCAGGATAGCAATAAAAAAAGCATTTGGTATTGTTATTAGTATTCATAGCATCAAGCTGGGATAATCTATTTTTATGAAATTAATTTGGATGAATTTCCCTCTCATACATACACACATGATGGAATCACAAGAAAGCTATCACAGCAGAAATCTTCACTGTTCTGCGAATTTTTATTTCTTTAATTAGTCCACACACTCCATTAGCGTGACTCCCCCTGATCCAAAATGTCAACATACCAAACCAAAGAAAACATCAGCCACAACTTGAACATGTCAAGTTCCAAAGCAGCACATAAAACATCCACCTCAAAATCAGTCAGCACATCAGTTCATCAAATAAGCAGCCTCAAAGCAAAACTGGAAAAGCAAAAGAAGAAGCAGCCACAAGGAAATCAATTTGCCATAACCATGATTAAAATCAAACTTGTCATGCACTGTCAAACAAACCAAAAAACACACACCAGCATCAAATCAAAAATGAAACAACAACATAATTCATGCACACATACTGAAAGGAGAGAGGAAGTTAGTGCAGAAGAGAGAGCGACAGAAACAGAAAGAGAGAAAGTGGGGCGGGGGAGAGTAAGAAATAATTTAATTCACACAAAGGAATGAAGCAAACTATCAGGGAGGAACAATTTCACAAGCAAACAAGATTGGGGAACATGGTCGTGGAATGAACATTGTTCAGGTGAAAGGGGAAGAGGAACCATGCTAGCATGTGGCAGTGAAGATTCAGAGCAGCCAGACAACTCTGGAACATGGGGACTGGCAGTAAGGTGGGAGGCGGGAGTGGGGGAGTGAGTTGGGGTAGGGGGGGATGTGGTTCACTGGAATCATGCTGTCAGCAATATAAACACCATGTTTGCAAGATGGAAAGATACTGATCACACCTTGGTTGCACTGCACTAAGGAACACTTACAGACCATTGATTTCATCAAAGACTGGTTCACATTTAATAAACAGTTTTCAGAAATGGAAATTCAATAACTGAGCCAGTGGGGTCGTGGACTGAGATACGAGGAGAGGAATGCAGGAAGTGAGAGAAAGGCAGTGACAACAAAAATGAGGTATGACATGGCAGTGGTAATGGCAAATACTTGTCTGACAATGTCTGGCCAGCAGACTCACAATGCAAAGACAATGAAAGATTAAAAAGCTAGTGGCTGGCTTAAGTTTAATGCTAAAGAGAAAACTGAACCAAACACTTTGCTAAAAACACCATCACGGAATATTTCATATAACATGGCATGTACTGCTCCACACCTGCCTAAAAATAAAACCTATGATCAGAGAGTCCATGATTCCTGAAGATCATGCATTAGAAGCCAGCACTGAACACAGACATGGGATCCCACTGACAAGCCAGCCCAGGATATTTAACTCAACACCTGGTCTCTAGATGGGAATTTTGGCCCAAAGCTTTAACAGCCTGAGGAAAACTCATTGTTCACAGAAATTACAGCTCAGAGATTAAAAAGGAAGATATCTATAGTGGTGGTTGTTTTGTTTTATTTTCATTTTTAAGGGGGATGGAGTGGTGGGGTGTGTGTGTGGGGGGGGGGGGGGGGGAGGGGAGGGGGGGGCAGAGAGGGGGATGTTTGTTATGGAAGGTTTTATGTTTTTGGCTGCCAATAGATGGCAGAATGAAATCTTCATGCTTCATATACACTATACTTGTTGCTGTTGACACAAAACACCGACACATAAAACAAACTCAATGAACAAACAGCTGAATGAATAAATAAATAACACAAATGGAATAAACACGGGAAATGGAATCCATATGCATTAATTATCTCCCTATTCAGACAGTCACAGAAGGCTGGGGACAGATCGCATTGAATTTCATTATCCCATGTCAAGGGAGAGAATGCACTGAAGTGTAGTATCCCATGTCAAGGGAGAGAATGCACTGAAGTGTAGTATCCCATGACAAGGGAGAGAATGCACTGAAGTGTAGTATCCCATGACAAGGGAGAGAATGCACTGAAGTGTAGTATCCCATGACAAGGGAGAGAATGTAGTGGAGTTCATCATCCTATGACATACCAAAATCCTTGTTGTTGAAGATGAAAAAGAGCAGAGATTCCAGAAGGCTACAGCCTCACAGCCACGTTCATACTGCTGCTGTGTTCTGGGTCAGAGGGTCATGGGGGAGGGGCACAGAGAAAGAGACAGAGAGAGAGAGAAGACAAAGGGAGATAGCTAAAATAAAATCAATGCTATTCAAATAAAGTTCAATTTTACAACAAAAATGCAAATACCAACAAAACATATAATAAAGAAACAGCAACAAAAGATTTCTTAAAACATGTAACCAAGTATCCTCACAGTGAAAGCAAAGAGCAAAAGTGGGGTGAGCTGTATGTAATGCCGCTCTGTACACACCTGTTGTATTGCACAGCCACTATCCTTCATTGCACTGCACTCTTGCTGTTGTCTACAATTTCTTACTCATCATGACACATGACTCACTAGCTTTCTTAAAAAAAATATATAAAAAAATCAATCACATATAATGAAAATAAATAAGGAGTAAGTGCACCCACTTTGGTTCTCAAAACAACATAGTGTTCGTCTGCTATGAGGGATTCACAATGTGTGAGGCCATTGATCAGCATTCCTGCCACCTGTACACGCACTCTTCACACCTTAACATTTCTCCTCCACGTCTCAGGACTAGTAGTGTAAGGACTGCTGGTTCTGGCTCCCTTTAACTTGGATCCCAAATTCTCTCTCTGGCCAAATTTGCCCTGTACAACTGCCATGCTGAACACACAGAAAAAAAAGGAGTGGTCACTTCTTTTACTGGATTTGTTGGGCATGCTGGCTGTGACCTGTGGTGTCTGGTCACCTTCCTGGCTTAACTGCTTCTGATGTCAGGGGAATTTTCACTTCTTCTAACTGAGGTCAGATGCTCTCTTCTAACTGATACACACACGCATGTCGACTTTCTTTTGAGGTCAGAGAAACACATTGTAAGGTTATGATTCAACTGGACTCTCTGGACTCTTCTGCAACAAGGACCTTTGGGATTCTAAAGACACCATATGGAATGAGAAGTTTTATTTTTCTGATTTACATAATATTTTACCTTCATCAGTATCTATATGTATATAATTGTGTAATGTGTGTATATGTGCGTGTGTGCATGTAGGAATATTGATTGGCAATTTATTTTGTTACATATCTACTCAGGGGATGTGAGGTCATCAGTCTGTGATTCAGTTAAATAAAATGGTTCTTTACAAAGAACGATCATTATTTCAGCCACCACAGTTAGTGTTTTTAGTACAACATTAAAGACAAATGGGACAACCTAAACAGCTGTAAGGATCAAGACTGTGCAATTTTCAGTTCATCCCTTGTTGCTTTCTCTCTGACTTGTGAAGCTGACACACCATGTGTAGCTGTCTGTCAACCTGATGACCTCCCTTCTCGATGTGTGGCTGTCTGTCAACCTGATGACCTCCCTTCTTGATGTGTGGCTGTCTGTCAACCTGATGACCTCCCTTCTTGATGTGTGGCTGTCTAACCTGTCAACCTGATGACCTCCCTTCTCGATGTGTGGCTGTCTGTCAACCTGATGACCTCCCTTCTTGATGTGTGGCTGTCTAACCTGTCAAACTGATGACCCTTCTCGATGTGTGGCTGTCTGTTAACCTGATGACCTCCCTTCTTGATGTGTGGCTGTCTGTCAACCTGATGACCTCCCTTCTTGATGTGTGGCTGTCTGTCAACCTGATGACCTCCCTTCTTGATGTGTGGCTGTCTAACCTGTCAACCTGATGACCTCCCTTCTCGATGTGTGGCTGTCTGTCAACCTGATGACCTCCCTTCTTGATGTGTGGCTGTCTAACCTGTCAACCTGATGACCTCCCTTCTACCTCCCTTCTTGATGTGTGGCTGTCTGTCAACCTGATGACCCTTCTCGATGTGTGGCTGTCTGTCAACCTGATGACCTCCCTTCTTGATGTGTGGCTGTCTAACCTGTCAACCTGATGACCTCCCTTCTCCATGTGTGGCTGTCTGTCAACCTGATGACCTCCCTTCTTGATGTGTGGCTGTCTGTCAACCTGATGACCTCCCTTCTCGATGTGTGGCTGTCTGTCAACCTGATGACCTCCCTTCTTGATGTGTGGCTGTCTGTCAACCTGATGACCTCCCTTCTCGATGTGTGGCTGTCTGTCAACCTGATGACCTCCCTTCTTGATGTGTGGCTGTCTGTCAACCTGATGACCTCCCTTCTTGATGTGTGGCTGTCTGTCAACCTGATGACCTCCCTTCTTGATGTGTGGCTGTCTGTCAACCTGATGACCTCCCTTCTTGATGTGTGGCTGTCTAACCTGTCAACCTGATGACCTCCCTTCTCGATGTGTGGCTGTCTGTCAACCTGATGACCTCCCTTCTTGATGTGTGGCTGTCTAACCTGTCAACAGGATTACCTCCCTTCTTGATGTGCAGTCAGCACATGGTGCCCTTTCGGACAGGACAGGCAGACATCAGTTCACATAGGGGACACCTTCACACATCCAACAATCACATTCACTGGAGCCAGTGTCCATGAAGCCTGTGCCCCCCACAGAACAGACACACAGAACAGACACACAGCGACCTTGTCCTGTGCCCCCCACAGAACAGACACACAGCGTCCTTGTCCTGTGCCCCCCACTGAACAGACACACAGAACAGACACACAGCGTCCTTGTCCTGTGCCCCCCACTGAACAGACACACAGAACAGACACACAGCGACCTTGTCCTGTGCCCCCCACTGAACAGACACACAGCGTCCTTGTCCTGTGCCCCCCACAGAACAGACACACAGCGTCCTTGTCCTGTGCCCCCCACAGAACAGACACACAGCGTCCTTGTCCTGTGCCCCCCACAGAACAGACACACAGAACAGACACACAGCGACCTTGTCCTGTGCCCCCCACAGAACAGACACACAGAACAGACACACAGCGACCTTGTCCTGTGCCCCCCACTGAACAGACACACAGCGTCCTTGTCCTGTGCCCCCCACTGAACAGACACACAGCGTCCTTGTCCTGTGCCCCCCACTGAACAGACACACAGAACAGACACACAGAACAGACACACAGCGTCCTTGTCCTGTGCCCCCCACTGAACAGACACACAGAACAGACACACAGAACAGACACACAGCGTCCTTGTCCTGTGCCCCCCACAGAACAGACACACAGCGTCCTTGTCCTGTGCCCCCCACTGAACAGACACACAGCGACCTTGTCCTGTGCTCCTCTAACAGCACAATGTCTGCTTTCTGACCAAACTTTATTGATCCTCACAGGTCAAAACATCTGCTACTGACAACATTCATGTGGAACAAACAATGACAATTCTCACTACACACATATACTCTTAGTCATACATAGGAAAAATCCTGCTGAAAATCTCCTCTTCTTTTTATTTTCATTTTTAATAATCCTCCCATCTTCCAAATTACAAAGTTTAACCATAAAAATGTACAAGTCTTTTTCAAATGTTCTATAGACAAAAATAGACAGAGCAAGTATTTGATTAGTTGTTAAAACTAAAAAAATCTGAACAAATTCGAGAAAAATAATGTGAACAAAAACCCCCAACTTTGACATGTTTGACATGTACAGTGAACAAATCAGTGTCTGAAAACAAAGGCTCAAAGGTTGTCAGGTTTGAAAATTAAATTATACATGAAGCTGCTTGAAGGGAAAAAAGATAAAAGGGAGAAGAAATGTATGATGAGAATGAGAAACAGAAATTGGAAATTAAAATTCAAGTGAAGTTCTTTAAAAGCAAATACATAAATAAAAAAGGGAGGAAAAAAAAGTGTTGCTGACAAAAAACATTATTCTGTCTTCTTCATTGAGGGTTTGATGATACAGAATTTTTTTTACAAGTTTTTAATATCTCTGAAACCTGCAAGGACACTTGCAGAAAGAAAACTCTGTGATCCCTAGCAACAATACTGCATTTTACAGGTTTTCAGATCAGTCCAGATCAGGCCACCATCTGTATACCACAACTCGGTGGTGAAGGGAGGAGCCCTCTTCCTTGACATGCAGTACTTCTCTTCTCCACCTTGCTGCAACATGACAACACTGGCACACCGCGGCCTGCTGGTGCAGGTAGTGCTGCAGTTTAACCACCTGGTGGCCGACGTCCTTAAGGGCCACTTCTTCAGGGCTGTGGAGTTGCTGTGTGCAAGGTGGGGTGGTTTGAGGTGCTGGGTTCTCTGAGTGGTGCACAAACACCGCACCTTAAATACCCCCCCCCCCCCTCCCCTTCACAATATGAATGAACCTTTAAAAAAAATCTTTGCCTCATAAACAATCTATGAAGGGTCACAACTCTTGTGAAATTCTGTTTAAACTATCTGACCACAGCTGAAGGTGATTTCAACCATTTACCAAATCTTTACACCCAACTAAAAACAAACATACCAAACACGTAATGTCAAACTTTTCAGCAAGTACTGAACAAACTGTTCACAATTCAAAGAATCAGATGAGGACTGGGTTCCTGACAAATACAATATTCCAGAACAATTGCTATAAATGGAGAGATAGCATTGGCAATGCGGCTGAGATCACAAGCAGCTTTCATGTTCATAGAAAAATCAGTCCACAACTGCTGCAAAGCTTTAGTATAGACAGGCTGAGATGACTGCCTTAGCTGCAGACCTGACAAGACAAGACAAGACGAGGCAAGACAAAACGGAGATTTTATTTCCTGACTGACTGGGTGCATCCATCTTTCTTTTCTCTCCACCCCTCCCTTACCACACCAGGGAACAGGGAATATAATTCTTGCAGTGTTATTTCTCCTCTCCTGAAACTGTCTAAGTGCAAGCTCCTGAAATTGCTGATAAGCAAATGAGGCTGTATGAATCCTGAGATCCAGTACTGCCCAAAAAGACCGTGTGCGTAACTCATGTCTGCGAACCATCCTCTGACGAAGCTGATGCAAAAACAGGAGGCTGTCATCCAACTGCTTCAAAACAAATTTTCACATTTTAAATAAAATGAACACAGTTATCCCCCAAATACCACCCACAATACTGCATACAGTCAGCAAGCCTCTCTCTCTCTCTCTCTCTCTCGCTCTCTCTCTCCCACAAGCACACTGCAGACTTGGGGATGATCCACGCTGTACATCCTGACAGGAACAGCAGCACACAGAGACAAGGACAGCATCCAGCACCCTGAACATCCACACAGCCCCTGACCACAGCCTGGCTACAGCCACACCTTCCTGCACACTGACGATGGGAATGTCTCAACACAGCACCTCCATCACCTCACATCAACCATGGAACAAGAATGGATGATCAGCGTTGTCAGCCATGAGGAGGCCAAGCAGAATTGATGATGCCCTCTGGATGACTGTTTCCTGTCATGCCTGCGCTGTGCTGTGCTGTGCTGTGCTGTGCTGCGCTGTGCTGTGCTGCGCTGCGCTGCGCTGTGCTGCTCTTGTCTTTCCATTCAAACCTATCTAAGAATGACCCAGGAATCTATGTGGACTGACAATGAAATTGACCCAAAAAAGCAATCTGCACCTGTTCACACATGAAAACTAAAAACATATGCTATACATACAGCCATGCCAGCAGGCCTCTGTTCCTGAAAAGAACACATGGTTACAGTCTTGGACCGACCTCTCACCACGCGGAGTCAACACACAGGAAGAAAGACTTGGAATCCATGATTAACCACCTCATCTACCACGGACACCTATCTGGAAGGACTGTTTGAGGGAACGTTTTTCAACAACATGGGTTTGATTTGCATCCAGAAGTCCCGTTTTGCAGCACACGGCTGTGATGTGAGCATGTCTGTGTGTGGTACACAGCCTGTCCATGGCCTTCCACACACTGCTCAACCCACAGCACAGGTACAGTGCACCAGCACCCACACCTGTGGACACCTGTCTTTGTTGTCTATGGTGCTGAGGGTGGAGGTTATCTGGCTGGGAAGAGTCCCGTGACAGAGTCCCACAGGTAGAAGAAGAACTCCAGCAGCACTCCCCCGTAAGTCCACAGTAACGACACCAGCAGCACCAGTAACCCCGTTGACACAATCCTCATTCTGCACACACAAACATCACACCATCACCACCATGTTGCAAGGCAAGTCATGAAAAACACAGCTTCAACCCCTTAGCTGCTGAATCTTGCTGAAATGAGATCAGTGTAGCACTGGTTTCAAGTGCGCTGTCAACTTTTTGTGTTCTTCTCAATGGTGTAACTAATTTTGCTGAACAACGGAAATGCAATAGGAAGGAGTCCTAACACAGAGAGGTGTCTTACTCGGTCTTATCCCAGTGAGCAGACAGCACTTCACATATCAACATACCTGTCTGTAGCAGTCAAGAGGCTAACAATGAATAAAACCACACCCATGATGACCACATGTTGAACCCCCAAAATAACAATGACTGCTTGAACTGAACGAATCAATCCAAGGTCCCATGTGCAGCATGCAGTAAACAAGCATAAAAGAACCCATGACAACAAAAGGGTTGTCTCCGATAAAGTTCTGTATAGAAATTTTCAAAAGTCCACTTTGATCAAATACAAATACACTTTCAGTTTCAGACAGAAAAAATGGCTGGCACTGCACTTAGGCAGTGTGCTCTCCTTAAGAAAAGCAACCCCATTTTTCACACAAATCTATTATGACAAAACTTGAGGCAGTGTGCTCTCCTTAAGAAAAGCAACCCCATTATTCACACAAATCTATTATGACAAAACTTGAGGCAGTGTGCTCTCCTTAAGAAAAGCAACCCCATTTTTCACACAAATCTATTATGACAAAACCGAACACATTACCCCAACTTTACATGTGTTACCATAAGAACGAATGTTTATGATAAAAAAGAAAAACAACAACTATGCAGCAACAAAAACAACAACAAAAAAAGCCTTCTATGACTGGGTACTCAGGTCAGATTTGCTCTGTTCAATCAGCAACAGAACCCACTGTCATATAACCAGGGTAGGCTCTCCAGGACTGACCAGCACATAGCGCCTTGGGGTCAGTGCCAGGGTCAGGCATCCGCCCCTGCCCCTCCCCCTGTCAAAAGAACAGTGAACAGTCCCTGCCCCTCCCCCTGTGAAAAGAACAGTGAACAGTCCCTGCCCCTCCCCCTGTGAAAAGAACAGTGAACAGTCCCTGCCCCTCCCCCTGTTAAAAGAACAGTGAACAGTCCCTGCCCCTCCCCCTGTGAAAAGAACAGTGAACAGCAGATGTGACAGACCAGACTGCACACTTTGACGCCTCTCCTTGGTTAATGTCTCAAGGCCTGCACTGAGTTCATGTGAAGGCCAGGCATCTTCTTCACTTTCTATTTTCTATTTATTAGAAACAGATATGGTGTGACCCATATGGATCAGCCCACATCCACCAAAGTGAAACTGATGCCGCCTTCATACTGAAGGCATCCAAGTTGAGCACTGACCTGAAGGGGAGGAAAGAAGGGACAGCACTGATCTGGAGAGGAGGAAAGAAGGGACAGCACTGACCTTGAGGAGAGGAAAGAAGGGACAGCACTGACCTGGAGAGGAGGAAAGAAGGGGAGAGCACTGACCTGGAAGAGAGGAAAGAAGGGGAGAGCACTGACCTGGAGGAGAGGAAAGAAGGGACAGCACTGACCTGGAGGGGAGGAAAGAAGGGACAGCACTGACCTGAAGGGGAGGAAAGAAGGGACAGCACTGACCTGGAGGAGAGGAAAGAAGGGACAGCACTGACCTGGAGGAGAGGAAAGAAGGGACAGCACTGACCTGGAGGGGAGGAAAGAAGGGGACAGCACTGACCTGCAGGGGAGGAAAGAAGGGGACAGCACTGACCTGGAGGAGAGGAAAGAAGGGACAGCACTGACCTGGAGAGGAGGAAAGAAGGGGACAGCACTGACCTGGAGGGGAGGAAAGAAGGGACAGCACTGACCTGAAGGGGAGGAAAGAAGGGACAGCACTGACCTGGAGAGGAGGAAAGAAGGGGACAGCACTGACCTGCAAGGGAGGAAAGAAGGGGAGAGCACTGACCTTGAGGAGAGGAAAGAAGGGACAGCACTGACCTGAAGGGGAGGAAAGAAGGGGACAGCACTGACCTTGAGGAGAGGAAAGAAGGGGACAGCACTGACCTTGAGGAGAGGAAAGAAGGGACAGCACTGACCTGAAGGAGAGGAAAGAAGGGGAGAGCACTGACCTTGAGGAGAGGAAAGAAGGGACAGCACTGACCTGCAGGGGAGGAAAGAAGGGGACAGCACTGACCTGGAGGGGAGGAAAGAAGGGGACAGCACTGACCTGGAGGAGAGGAAAGAAGGGACAGCACTGACCTGGAGAGGAGGAAAGAAGGGGACAGCACTGACCTGGAGGGGAGGAAAGAAGGGACAGCACTGACCTGGAGGGGAGGAAAGAAGGGACAGCACTGATCTGGAGAGGAGGAAAGAAGGGACAGCACTGACCTGGAGAGGAGGAAAGAAGGGGAGAGCACTGACCTGGAAGAGAGGAAAGAAGGGGAGAGCACTGACCTGGAGGAGAGGAAAGAAGGGACAGCACTGACCTGGAGGGGAGGAAAGAAGGGGACAGCACTGACCTGCAGGGGAGGAAAGAAGGGGACAGCACTGACCTGGAGGAGAGGAAAGAAGGGACAGCACTGACCTGGAGGAGAGGAAAGAAGGGACAGCACTGACCTGCAGGGGAGGAAAGAAGGGGAGAGCACTGACCTTGAGGAGAGGAAAGAAGGGACAGCACTGACCTGGAGGAGAGGAAAGAAGGGACAGCACTGACCTGCAGGGGAGGAAAGAAGGGGACAGCACTGACCTGGAGGAGAGGAAAGAAGGGACAGCACTGACCTGGAGAGGAGGAAAGAAGGGACAGCACTGACCTGGAGGGGAGGAAAGAAGGGGACAGCACTGACCTGGAGGGGAGGAAAGAAGGGACAGCACTGACCTGGAGAGGAGGAAAGAAGGGGACAGCACTGACCTTGAGGAGAGGAAAGAAGGGACAGCACTGACCTGCAGGGGAGGAAAGAAGGGGAGAGCACTGACCTTGAGGAGAGGAAAGAAGGGACAGCACTGACCTGCAGGGGAGGAAAGAAGGGGAGAGCACTGACCTTGAGGAGAGGAAAGAAGGGACAGCACTGACCTGCAGGGGAGTAAAGAAGGGGAGAGCACTGACCTTGAGGAGAGGAAAGAAGGGACAGCACTGACCTGCAGGGGAGGAAAGAAGAGAGCACTGACCTTGAGGAGAGGAAAGAAGGGGAGAGCACTGACCTGAAGGGGAGGAAAGAAGGGACAGCACTGACCTGCAGGGGAGGAAAGAAGGGACAGCACTGACCTTGAGGGGAGGAAAGAAGGGACAGCACTGACCTGAAGGGGAGGAAAGAAGGGACAGCACTGACCTTGAGGGGAGGAAAGAAGGGACAGCACTGACCTGAAGGGGAGGAAAGAAGGGACAGCACTGACCTGCAGGGGAGGAAAGAAGGGGAGAGCACTGACCTTGAGGAGAGGAAAGAAGGGACAGCACTGACCTGAAGGGGAGGAAAGAAGGGGACAGCACTGACCTTGAGGGGAGGAAAGAAGGGACAGCACTGACCTGAAGGGGAGGAAAGAAGGGGACAGCACAGCACTGACCTGAAGGGGAGGAAAGAAGGGACAGCACTGACCTGGAAGAGAGGAAAGAAGGGACAGCACTGACCTGAAGGGGAGGAAAGAAGGGACAGCACTGACCTGAAGGGGAGGAAAGAAGGGACAGCACTGACCTGGAGAGGAGGAAAGAAGGGGACAGCACTGACCTGAAGGGGAGGAAAGAAGGGACAGCACTGACCTGGAAGAGAGGAAAGAAGGGACAGCACTGACCTGAAGGGGAGGAAAGAAGGGACAGCACTGACCTGAAGGGGAGGAAAGAAGGGACAGCACTGACCTGAAGGAGAGGAAAGAAGGGGACAGCACTGACCTGCAGGGGAGGAAAGAAGGGGACAGCACTGACCTTGAGGAGAGGAAAGAAGGGACAGCACTGACCTGGAGAGGAGGAAAGAAGGGGACAGCACTGACCTTGAGGAGAGGAAAGAAGGGACAGCACTGACCTGAAGGGGAGGAAAGAAGGGGACAGCACTGACCTTGAGGAGAGGAAAGAAGGGACAGCACTGACCTGCAGGGGAGGAAAGAAGGGGAGAGCACTGACCTTGAGGAGAGGAAAGAAGGGACAGCACTGACCTGAAGGGGAGGAAAGAAGGGGACAGCACTGACCTTGAGGAGAGGAAAGAAGGGACAGCACTGACCTGCAGGGGAGGAAAGAAGGGGACAGCACTGACCTGGAGAGGAGGAAAGAAGGGGACAGCACTGACCTGAAGGAGAGGAAAGAAGGGACAGCACTGACCTGGAGGGGAGGAAAGAAGGGACAGCACTGACCTGGAGGGAGGAAAGAAGGGACAGCACTGACCTGAGGGGAGGAAAGAAGGGACAGCACTGACCTGGAGAGGAGGAAAGAAGGGGACAGCACTGACCTGCAAGGGAGGAAAGAAGGGGACAGCACTGACCTGGAGGAAAGAAGGGGAGAGCACTGACCTGAAGGGGAGGAAAGAAGGGGAGAGCACTGACCTGAGGAGAGGAAAGAAGGGACAGCACTGACCTGAGGAGAGGAAAGAAGGGGACAGCACTGACCTGAAGGAGAGGAAAGAAGGGGACAGCACTGACCTGGAGGAGAGGAAAGAAGGGACAGCACTGACCTGAAGGGGAGGAAAGAAGGGGAGAGCACTGACCTGAAGGGGAGGAAAGAAGGGGAGAGCACTGACCTGAAGGGGAGGAAAGAAGGGGAGAGCACTGACCTGGAGGTGATGAACGGGGAGAGGAGGTTGGCAGCTGTGGAGACAAAGACGAGGACGACGGCGAGTAGAGCGAGGATGACATTGATCAACTTGGTGAGGATAGTTCGAAAGGTCACGTTCTCCACCATCTCCATCGACAAAAGCTGCTGCTGCTGCTGCTGCTGCTCTAACCTCAGTATCTGCCCACCACCACAACATTGAACACTGATAAAATCAACAAAGATGATCACAATATCTTCTGTCATTCAGACAAACACAGAGTACAAACTGATATGCTAAAACAGAAAATAACTGAGTGTTTTACTGGAGTTATTCGTGAGAATACACACACACGCAGAAGATTAAACATGCTCATTAAAGATCCTGTAATCCATGAACATACCCATCAAGCACATCCCTGAAAATGGAGTATGGCTGCTCACACACTGGTGCAAAAAAACAACAACAAAAAAACCCACTCATACAAGTGAAAATGGGAGGTCTAGCTAATGTATGCAGGAGAAGAAGAAAAGAAGAAGAGAAAGAAGAAGAAGAGGAAAATGAAAAAGATGAAGTAGGAGAAGAAAAGGAAGAAGAATTAGAAGTAGAAGAAGAAAGCGAAGCAGAGAAGAAGAAGAAGCACAAAAAAAGAAGACACAAACTGATACCGCCCTGCCTGATGAACAATATTTGCAAAAGTAGTACAAGATGAAGACGAGAACAACAGGAAAAAGAAAAAGAAGAAGAATTTTCTTGACTGAGGGAAGTGGAATAAGCCAAGATAAGCTTTTTCCTTCTTTTTTTTCTTATACTTTTTTTCTTTCTTTTTTTTTGTGTGTGTTTGTGTCCCGGACTTTCTTGGGTCAACCACCGTTTTATTTTGTATATAAATTCATTATGACAATTCAGAATAGATGGGGAAAAAAATCTGAATACATTGAACATTAACAATGACAGATATAAGTCATTATACTTATATATATAGTCCATAACACAATCAACTCAAAACGAGACAATAACCAAGACCAATACCTGGCATTCCATATCTATGTCATTGCAATCAATAGCAGTTATGGAATAAATCACCCATACAAGAAAAAGCATACAACGTTTCATTTATTGAATCAGGCCAGGTGGAACAAAAAGAAGAAAAGACAACAACAAAAAAAGACCCCCAAAAAAGGACAACAAACAAAGACTCAAGACAATAATATGGAAGGAAGTTGTACAATTTATACAATAACATGTACAAAAGTTAAAATCAATTGTAAAGACAGTCAGGTGATAAGCTTTTTCTTAGAAGATAATGATGGAGAACAAGAAAGAAAAGCTCTGTTTCAAGACACCAAAATGACACCATCCTGTTTGCTGAATAATAACCTTAGTGAATAGTAGTTCCCACCCCCCTCCTCCTACACACACATACACACAAAAACCCAACAAACTGAGCGGCCACCCACCCGTGTCTGACAGTTGTCGACGAGGTCACTGAGGTCTGTGGTGCGCTCGTCCAGCCGGTACTCAATCTTCTCCTCCATGGAGGCCATGTCCTGCTTGAGGATGGACATCTCGTTCTGGTGCAGCTCCGTCAGGTCGTTGATCTGCTCCTCCAGCCGCTCCACCTTGAACTTCTCCTCCTCCACCAGGCTGCGCAGCACGCTCAGCTCACGCTGCGTCAGGGACTGCAACAGTGCACAGTGTCCACATACAGCACAGTGTCCACATATAGCA
>NC_134891.1:12498068-12555568 GCF_041734735.1 Babylonia areolata | reverse complement strand
AGAGCAAGAGACAAATAATGAACAACAATTACAATAGGGAAAGTGTTACACTTCACCTCTATTTTCACTTTGTTTCAAATCAGCATCTTTTTTCATTTTTGTACAGACAAATCTGAAGACTTCAGCTAGTTTTTAATTCAGTTCAGTTTAGTTCAAATGTTTGTTGAGAACACTGCGATGATTTTTGAAAACTCCAATTTTTGCTGATATAAGACTACAGGAGGAAAAATGACACAACAGACTTTAGCCGTTTTCTAAATCAGACCTCTTTAGATCAGGTTTCGTGTACTTACCAGCTGCTCTGCGTAAGACTGAAAATGCGAATATTTATTGGCTGTACTCTCCGAAAGTTACCCAAGAACCTGAGAGGCAACAGGTGGAAAACAATCTTCTGATCACACAAAAAAGTGTACTTCTTCATTGCTTTGACCTAGGGACTGACAATTTCCTGTCCAAGTCAACATTGTTTCAATTTCCTTAACACCTGGACATTTCTTACATTTTTTTCCTTCAAATTCTAGGTGAAAGCCCATCTGAAACCTTCAGTCCAGTTTCAACCAGCAAAGTCTGTATTATGTTCTCACTGAAGTTTCATCCACGCAGGCAACGCAGACGGGTGTTACTGCCCACACTGAATTGATCCTAAACCAGTGACTGAAGACTACTTTCTTCTTTTTCGTTCATGGGCTGCATTCACTCGTATGTACATGAGTGGGCTTTTACATATATGACTGTTTTTACCCAGCCATATAGGCAGCCATACTCTGTTTTCGGGGGAGACTACTTTCAACTGGTGACCTAACACTGCCAGTGCTGATTCCAGCAGACAAACCCAGGTGTGGCTGTGTATGGGGGACTCGCAATGAGTGGAATGGGGGATAATGGAGCCAGAAAAATAAGAGAGAGGAAAAAAAAGAAGAAGAAAATCTCCCTGCTTTCAAGGAAGTGTTGAAGTGAAAGGCCAGGGACCACAGACAGGAACAGAAAGGGCAGACACAGACTGGCACAGAGCAGCAACAGCTGACAACAGACAGAGCAGCCTGCACAGCAGCAACAGCTGACAACAGACAGAGCAGCCTGCACAGCAGCAACAGCTGACAACAGACAGCAGCCTGCACAGCAGCAACAGCTGACAACAGACAGAGCAGCCTGAACAGCAGCAACAGCTGACAACAGACACAGCAGCCTGAACAGCAGCAACAGCTGACAACAGACACAGCAGCCTGAACAGCAGCAACAGCTGACAACAGACAGCAGCCTGCACAGCAGCAACAGCTGACAACAGACACAGCAGCCTGAACAGCAGCAACAGCTGACAACAGACAGAGCAGCCTGAACAGCAGCAACAGCTGACAACAGACAGAGCAGCCTGAACAGCAGCAACAGCTGACAACAGACACAGCAGCCTGAACAGCAGCAACAGCTGACAACAGACACAGCAGCCTGAACAGCAGCAACAGCTGACAACAGACAGAGCAGCCTGAACAGCAGCAACAGCTGACAACAGACAGAGCAGCCTGAACAGCAGCAACAGCTGACAACAGACAGAGCAGCCTGAACAGCAGCAACAGCTGACAACAGACACAGCAGCCTGAACAGCAGCAACAGCTGACAACAGACACAGCAGCCTGAACAGCAGCAACAGCTGACAACAGACAGAGCAGCCTGAACAGCAGCAACAGCTGACAACAGACAGAGCAGCCTGAACAGCAGCAACAGCTGACAACAGACAGAGCAGCCTGAACAGCAGCAACAGCTGACAACAGACAGAGCAGCCTGAACAGCAGCAACAGCTGACAACAGACAGAGCAGCCTGCAGAGATAAACATCACCATCACAGGTCACACTGTTCAAAGGCATGGTGGGTTGTCTCCTCACACAGTCAACAGTTCACAGTCAACATTACATTGTCAACACATTATAATGACACTGTCAACATTACGCTGTCAACATTACACAGTCAAAAGTCAACATTTCACAATCAACATCATAATCAGTATTTCGCTGTCAACATTACACAGTCAACTTTGTAAAGTCATCTTTACAAAGTCAAAATTACATTACCCTGTCAACATTACAGTATCAACATTACACTGACAAGATTACACAGTCAACATTACACAGTCAATATCACACTGTCAAGAGCACACAATCAATATTACACAGTCAATATTACACTGTAAAGATTACACAGTCAACAATACACATTCAGTATATCACAGTCAAAAATAGTACTACACAGTCAACAATACCTGCTCAACAATACAACCTCTACAGTAAACATTACGCAGTCAGCATTACAACAGTCAATAAGACACCAAGAGACACTGTCAGTCAGCATTATGACAGTCAATAAGACACCAAGAGACACTGTCAGTCAGCATTACGACAGTCAATAAGACACGATGAGACACTGACAGTTAGCATTACGACAGTCGATAAGACACGATGAGACACTGACAGTTAGCATTACGACAGTCGATAAGACACGATGAGACACTGACAGTCAGCATTACGACAGTCAATAAGACACGATGAGACACTGTCAGTCAGCATTATGACAGTCAATAAGACACGATGAGACACTGTCAGTCAGCATTACGACAGTCAATAAGACACGATGAGACACTGTCAGTCAGCATCACGACAGTCAATAAGACACGATGAGACACTGTCAGTCAGCATTACGACAGTCAATAAGACACGATGAGACACTGTCAGTCAGCATTACGACAGTCAATATGACACCATGAGACACTGTCAGTCAGCATTACAACAGTCAATAAGACACGATGAGACACTGTCAGTCAGCATTACGACAGTCAATAAGACACGATGAGACACTGTCAGTCAGCATTACGACAGTCAATAAGACACCACGAGACACTGACAGTCAGCATTACGACAGTCAATAAGACACCACGAGACACTGACAGTCAGCATTATGACAGTCAATAAGACACCATGAAACACTGACAGTCGGCATTACGACAGTCAATAAGACACCACGAGACACTGACAGTTAGCATTACGACAGTCAATAAGACACCACGAGACACTGACAGTCAGCATTACGACAGTCAATAAGACACCACGAGACACTGACAGTTAGCATTACGACAGTCAATAAGACACCACGAGACACTGACAGTCAGCATTACGACAGTCAATAAGACACCATGAAACACTGACAGTCGGCATTACGACAGTCAATAAGACACCACGAGACACTGACAGTCAGCATTACGACAGTCAATAAGACACCACGAGACACTGACAGTTAGCATTACGACAGTCAATAAGACACTACGAGACACTGACAGTTAGCATTACGACAGTCAATAAGACACGATGAGACACTGTCAGTCAGCATTACAACAGTCAATAAGACACGATGAAACACTGTCAGTCAGCATTACGACAGTCAATAAAACACCATGAAACACTGACAGTCAGCATTACGACAGTCAATAAGACACGATGAGACACTGTCAGTCAGCATTACGACAGTCAATATGACACCATGAGACACTGTCAGTCAGCATTACGACAGTCAATATGACACCATGAGACACTGTCTGTCAGCATTACGACAGTCAATAAGACACCATGAGACACTGTCAGCCACACTCTCTGTACATCCCCATCACTCACTTCTCCCACTCACAATATGCACGCTTTAAAACAAATACTGACTGTTGTGATCAAACTCCCACTGTTCACCCCCTTCCCCTCCCCCTTCACACACACACACACACACACACACACACGTAGAAAGAGACAGAATGAACACTGTACTTTTTTCACTGTCGTGTGCCAATGGGGACGGTTAAGAACTCATAAATTATGGCTTTCAGAACTTCCCCAGTGAATTCGACATACTGCTTGTGAGTAACTAACAAACAAGGCAGATATAATGCTTTGTCCAGGGATGCAGCCAAGCACAACTAAAGCTACTTTTTTCTCCAAGACAGTGCGACCCCCATCACTGTTCTCCCATTCAAAACATGGCCTCATTTTGAGTGGCACAGCTGGCATATGGCATCTCTGCTCTCCCATTTGGAACATAGTGACATTTTATGATTGACAAAA
The DNA here is from genome assembly GCF_041734735.1 of Babylonia areolata. Taxonomy (NCBI): domain Eukaryota; kingdom Metazoa; phylum Mollusca; class Gastropoda; order Neogastropoda; family Buccinidae; genus Babylonia; species Babylonia areolata. The sequence continues at coordinate 12,551,476 of NC_134891.1, read as the reverse complement.
AAAAGGTTGGGGGTTTAAGGTCCCACAGACTTTATGGCCATCCAGGAAGTGGATTTATGTTGATTGCATCCACAGCTCAGTGCTCAGCACTGGAAGGAAGGGGCTCGATCATCACCTTCCACCACTTTAAATTCGCCCAACAGATGGAGTGAGGAAAACCGTGAGTGAAGTGCCTTTCCCAAGGACATGGCATGCTGGAACAAGGTCTTCAACACTCTTCACTGACAGAACCATCTTGATCTTGATTGAGATATGGGCCAAACAAAACACAACGCTGGCTGATTAAGATATGGACCAAACAAAACACAACGCTGGCTGATTGAGATATGGGCCAAACAAAACACAACGCTGGCTGATTAAGATATGGACCAAACAAAACACAACGCTGGCTGATTAAGATATGGACCAAACAAAACACAACGCTGGCTGATTGAGATATGGGCCAAACAAAACACAACGCTGGCTGATTGAGATATGGGCCAAACAAAACACAACGCTGGCTGATTAAGATATGGACCAAACAAAACACAACGCTGGCTGATTGAGATATGGGCCAAACAAAACACAACGCTGGCTGATTAAGATATGGACCAAACAAAACACAACTTCCACAACAGTCCTTTTTGAGGGGTGGGATGAATAGTGGTGGTGAAGGTGGTCTTGTCACTCCTGATCCTTCACACACACACACACAAACACACACACATCTAAACATGCATGCGCACACACATACACCTATAAACATGTGCACACTGACAAACACACACACTGCCTTTACTTCTGTCTCTCCATGAACTAACAGCAGATAATACAAACACCAAGGTAAAACTAATCTGCCTGGTTCATCAGAAAGCTATTCCATCACTTGTGGTCATCACAAGCAGGGGTGAGGTCTGCTACAAATCATTACTGCACACAACTTTCTCTTCACTTTTCATAATCCTACATCCAACTAGGACAGAGAAGAACTATGCTTTGATATATTATGTGATCAAAAACTGCACAAAAACTTTCTCATAAGTTCTGCACAAGCCCTTATCATTTATTTATTGGTTGAGAAAATGGGTTAACAAAATATGAGAAAGATAATCAATTATTACGTCATGTGAGAAAACAACACTGAGAAGCAAGAAGAAAACAATGAGGAAAGTAACCAAAAAAAATCAATACTGGTGACAATAAGATTGCCATATTGCAGAATATTTGATAAGACAATAAAATATTCTGATTCACACACACACACGCATGCATGCATGCACGCACGCACACACACACACGCACGCACGCACGCACACACACACACACACTGACAGCTGCACAGGCCTCTTGACCTCTGGCAAAACTAATACACATGTTTGCTTCCCTTGTTTCAAACATCCCCCCACCCTTCCCTTCCACCCCAACAACACTGCCTGCACCGTTCTGGGACAGGGGTCTGTATGAAGCAGCCAAGGCCAAACCATGTGCTCTTGTCTGAGAGGGGCGTGTGTTTGAAGATGTTAAAACCCCACACAAAACATGTGTGACAGCATTCTTCACAATGCAGGCTTAACACGCTGGTTTTCTCCCAGTACAACACCTGAGCTCAACAGTCTATGAGGTCTGCTGTCAGGTATGTAGACAACAGACACACTGTGGACTGCCAGAGAGGAGACTGCCACACACTGTGTCTGGGAGTGGCTGTGTTCTGCACAGGGCTTTCTCATCAGCTGTGTCAGGGATACCACAGTAACGTTATAACAGCCATGACAACAACACAGCTTGAAAATATTGGTTACAGCAGGTTCTGTCTCATCTCTCCCACACACCTAAACATGGGTCTATGACATCAGGTATGCACACATATGTGCACATGCACACAGCCAGTTTTAACAGAACTTGCAGGGTGGGGACCAGTACAAAAACCTTCAGGAACATCAGGATCATCTAAAACAGAGGAAGCATGCCAACCATGACACAGAAACTCGGACCATTTCTGTACACCCAAAAAATGAACTGTCCATCACTTAACACACCCTGTCAGTCCTCACTTTTCCCCAAACAAACAACACCACACCATGGAACCTGGTCATCTTCTTCAAAACATGACCAACAAATTACATATACATACATATAAATAATCATTAAGCATTTTATGGAGCTATCTTAGAAGCTGATAATTTCAAGTTCTAGCAGCCACAGCAGTCATTTCCCCTGATCGTTTTCTTTTCAATCGCCAAAGACGTGGAACAAGCTCCCTGATAACCTCCATCATTCTGATTCCCTCGCATCTTTTAAATCTCGTCTCAAAACTCACCTTTTCCCTCAGCAATAAGTTCAATTGTGGCAGGTCCACAACTACATGCATGTATATGAATGTGTATTGTGTGTGCGTGTGTTTATGTAAGTTTGTGCCTGCCTATGTGTGCGTATGTGTTAGGGTAGCTGTTAGATACTCATGCATGTTAAAATGTATGTATGCAGTGTGTGTGTGTGTGTGCGTGCGTGCGTGCTTGTGTGTGTGTGTGTGTGTGGTCACATTTTGGTGTGTGTATGTAACATAGATATAATGTTTTATGTTATCAAAAGCGTTTTTGTAAAGCACCTAGAGCAGATTTCTGGATAGTGTGCTATATAAGTATCCATTATTATTATTATTATTATTATTTTGCCCAAGTAAAAATAACTTTCCTGGAAGATAATGACAAGAACTTAAAAATAAGTAATATGTTTTGTGGAGATGTGTAGAAAGAAGCAGAAAAGCAGAAGTGTCAACACATATCATCAGTACCCTGTACAGAAAGCCAGTTTCCTGGAGAGAGAGAGATAGAGAGAGAGAGAGAGAGAGAGAGAGAGAGAGAGAAGAGAGAAGAGCAGTGTGACACAGGGTGAAGCACAGCATTGAACCCATCACCCTTCAGTGCTGCACACCCCTCAGCACACACTTCAAGCTTCAAAGTCAGAGGTCCCACAGCCTTTGACGGATGGAGGGACAGTGCATTCTTCACTCTGTCAATGACTCGGCATAACAAGGCAGAGCCCAATTCTTTTCTTCCACCACTTTTAACCTCCCCGTACTCGTTACCATCTGAGAAAAATCTGAGTAAAGTGCCTTCCCCAAGGACACAACGCCATGCAGAAACAAGGCCTCCAACTCTGATCACTGGATCATAAAGTCCAAAGCCACAACACCTTTAAGAGTACAAAGTAAGAAACGCAGTCAGAATCCCCCAAAAGTACATGAGAATGCAAGATTATTTGTCCAGTCAATTATGATTGGTAAACTCAGGACATGTGGCCCTTGTTTTCACTCTGAATCAACGTGAACTGAAGTTCTCAGATTCAGTTCACAGACCAAATGAAACATGTAAACAAAGTAACTTGTTTTACAGCTATCATTTGGTCTAACATTTAAAGGTCATCGCAAAACTGCACACTTTAATGATGTTTGACTTGTTTTCTCCATCAGTCACAGGTGAATGTGGTAAGATGTACCCCCACCCTCTCCCTCCTGCCTGTTAATTCAGCAACTTGTCTTGACCAGCCTCCACGTCTTCTGACTGTCCTTCCTGCTGATGCAACTGTGGCCTGCTTTATGCATTCTGATAAAGCACACACTGTAAATATGAGTGAGAATCTGAACATGTGTGACATCACATACCTGACTTCCATTGTCACACTCATCACAAATTCAGTCAGTTCATGGACATTCATTCAACTTTCACACAGGCAATAAAAACAGCTGAGAAAAGGGACTATGTGTGCCTGACTATGTTGCAAATGAGTTTTTGAAACTGCTGGTGTTTCATGACACGTAATAAATACAAAGAAAAAAAATCTTGATCGTAAATAACTTGTAATAAATACAAAGAAAAAAAATCTTGATCATAAATAACTTTCCCCATCCCCTTTGTTTCATCTGGAAACCACTCTAATACACAGCCCTTCAAAAGACAGTCCTGAACAAACTAATACCAGTACCATGAAAGTTCTGCCTCAAGATCTAAGAGGATGAATGCCTGTCATTATAAAGCAGTATGTTGAAAGCTAGGGTTCACAGTGAGACAACAAGAGGAAGAAGAGTGTGAGGATGGAAACGGAAAGAGGTCAAGAGGTCAACATCTACAGTGGACATGTGGCACATGAGGGTCACTGACTACACAGCTTGTGGCAAGGTGTGGGACTCAACCACCACACACACTACTGGACACCAACCATCACACGGATGTCTGACCACCACTACAGGGCACGGGGACCAAAACTCTAAGCCAGCAGTGCAGTTACATCACACAGTCAGTGCAGGCAGACTGACTGCACACACTGCCTTCCACCCCTACAGTGACACGGCATCAGGACTGGGACACACGGCATCAGGACTGGGACACACATGTGTTAACAGCCACAACAACAGTCACAGTGGGCACTGACGGCACAGGCAACAACGACATGCACCGACAACGTCACACGACACGGCCGACACCCACACACGGCGGTCACTGAACACGGCAACTCACTCTCTGGCCCCCTTTATGTTGCCGACTACCCCCCTGGAACAGACATCTGATGAGGTCAGCAGTGGACACACGGCCTGTCACAGGCACACGCTACAGCACTCAGGGACAATGCTAACTATCTATAGCACTTCTAGGCCATGGAGAATGCCAACTGACCATGGAACTTCTAGGCAATGGAGAATGCTATTGATAGCACTTCTATGTAATGGAGAATGCTAACTATCCATAGCATTTGTAGGCCACAGAGAATGCTGACTGTCCATAAACTTCTGGGTAATGGTGAATGCTATCTATAGCACTTCTAGGCCATGAAGAATGCTGATATCTATTGTACTTCTAGACCATGAAGAATGCTTATTGTCCATAGCACTTCCAGACAATGAAGAATGCTTACTGTCCACAGCACTTCTTGCCAATGATGAATGCTGATATCTACTGTACTTCTAGACCATGAAGAATGCTTTTTGTCCATATCACTTCTAGGCTATGAAGAATGCTATCTATAGCTCACTTCTAGGCCATGAAAAATTATAATATCTATTGTACTTCTAGACCATGAAGAATGCTAACTGTCCATAGCACTTCTAGGCCATGGAGAATGCCCTCTATAGTACTTCTAGGCCATGAGGAATGCTAACTACTTTTCATTGTCACCTACCAAAAGTATACTAGCCTTTTTCTGCCAAGAGAACAATCACATTTCTGACACTTTCCCAGACAATTTCTTTAAATGTTTCTTAACCAGACATTATTTGGATGGAAATGCTGCTTTAATTGTGAATGAGAGAGAGAGAGAGAGAGAGAGAGAGAGAGAGAGAGAGAGAGAGAGAGAGAGAGAGAGAGAGAGAGAGAGAGCATTCAAAGTATACAAGATTTCTTGCATCATCCTAACAAAACTAAGAAGAGAACAACTTGGAATTGTGAACAATAAAGGGAACCACAAGATATTCCAGATTATTTGCATCTTTTATAAGAAAACATTAAATGGATATATTTTATTTTGATTGTGAGCTATGAAGAGAACAATCATGGCTTTTGAGACAGCTGGCATTCTTCCTGGCAATCCATTTTACTGCAATACTTCTTTGAACTTTGAAGAAGAAGAATCACTAACACCTTCCCTGCATATGTCTGTATATCATATCATCCCGATAACGATGAGGGTTCATACAATTTCTGGCATCTTTCCAGCAAAGCATAGCATGGACATGATACTTCGTCAGTGGCCATGACTGTCAAAATATAATCGCATCACAGATGATGTGTGCATTTTAGATTTCTTTCATCTTTCCTATGAAAACAGAGCTGTATCTAACTTAGCACAGCTAATGATGTTCTACAAGATCAAGTGCTTTCTATTTTAATGAAAGTAAAATAAACATAGATAAATAAATGAATAAAAACATCCTGTGACTGAGTGACACTTTGCACACCATATCAACATTATCATATAAGATATTGCATGAAATCTTAAAAGAATGTAATAACAGAAAGAAAAAAAAAGATTAGGATCTAATGAAGTTTTTCAGTTTCGTTTTAGCTCAGCTGTTTTATGCACTTCTCTCATCTGATTCCTTATCACAACTTCCTCTGACATCAGTACTGTTTTCACCTCCTGTGTACTGGAATACTCTTGAAATGATATCCTGTTAAAAAAAAAAAACCCACAGACATTACAACAAAACAAACAAAATGTACAGATTTCGCTGAAGATTATTTAACTTAACATTCAGCAGACAAATGTTAGTTACTTTGTGTTGTTCTGCTTGACTGCTGTGTTTCTTTAAAAAAAGTGTTTTCAATTTAAGAACACGGGCATTTTCTGATGAAGCATTACTGCTGCTCACTGCTCATTCAAAGTTCTTTCTGGAAGACAAGAGTACCAGAATACTATTTGTTTGTTTTTCAAGCAACACCTTCCTTCAGGAAAACACCTAGCATATGATTTTCAAAACCTCAAAGGAAAAACTAGACAGTAATTGAGACAAATCTAGACAGCACACCTGTTAAAGCGACTAACTGCTTGAACATGCCAGTATATTCAGACTGGCTCAGTTTGTAGTTTCACTGACCATCTTTAAAAAAAAAAAAAAAAAAAAAAAGGTAAAAAGCTTCTACTGCAGAACACACAGAGAGAAGAGGAAAGGTAGAAGAGATTCAGAGAGTGAAGAAAAGAAAAAAATGAGCACACGTGTGGTTCAGGTGCTGCGCATTACTGGTGCAAATCAATGTGCATGTGCTCAGGTGTGTGCCAGTTTTGAGAGATACAGATGGAGTATGTGTATGTGCCTGTGAACTGCACAAAAAATGATGTTGTTTTAGGTTGTGCAGCATGGTCCACTTCAGTCTAATCAGTACCAGCACTTCTGCTGGGAGGTTTCTGCTTCATTTCCCCAAACCACGTTCAGTCACTGCCATAACTTTTTTGTGTGTTTTTTTTAAAGCTGGGATATTTTTCGTGAATTTCCAAAACCCATTTCATTCAACTCCAAAACTGATTCATTATTTCTTTAAACAATTTTTTTTTTTTTTTTTTTGAGGCTGGAATATTTTAGATGAATTTCCAAAACCCATTTCATTCAACTCCAAACCTTTCTTTTTTCTTTTAAGGCTGGGATGTTTTAGGTGATATTTTACAGACCAATTTCATTCAACTCCAAAACTTTTTCTTCTTTTTTTTCTGGGAAGTTTCCGGTAAATTTCCCTAAACCCTATTCGTCCTCTTCCCTTACTTTTTTTCGCCCCAAATACTATGCCACACTGGAGCAGGGAGTCCATCTACAGCACCTGACCCCTTCCTCCACACACCCTGACTTCCTTTCATGGCCATTCACTCTAACCCCATCCACATATCCTTCAGCTGTTTCATTTCTCTCAGCATCCCCAAAGTCTGAACTGTTTCATTTCTCTCAGCATCCCCAAAGTCTGAACTTTTTCTTTTTATAAACAGTGAGTGCGAGTTCATTTGCTCCCATCCCATCCAAATTTTTTCTGTAAGTTTTCCCATCCAAGCTTCTTTCTCTAATTTTTTTCCCATCCACATTACTTTCCCATCCAAGTACCTCTATTTTTTTTCCCATCCACGTTTCTTTCCCATCCAAGTACCTCTCTTTTTTTTTTCCATGTTTCTTTCCCATCCAAGTACCTCTATTTTTTTCCATGTTTCTTTCCCATCCAAGTACCTCTATTTTTTTTTCCATGTTTCTTTCCCATCCAAGTTTCTCTATTTTTTTCATCCATGTTTCTTTCCCATCCAAGTTTCTCTATTTTTTTCTATCCACGTTTCTTTCCCATCCAAGTTCCTGTATTTTTTTTCCATCCACGTTTCTTTCCCATCCAAGTTTCTCTATTTTTTTTCCATCCATGTTTCTTTCCCATCCAAGTTTCTCTATTTTTTTTCCATCCACGTTTCTTTCCCATCCAAGTTTCTCTATTTTTTTTCCATCCACATTACTTTCCCATCCAAGTACCTCTATTTTTTTTCCCATCCACATTTCTTTCCCATCAAAGATTCTTTCTCTAAATTTTCGAATCCGAGTTCCAAGGGTTTTTTCTCTAAGTTTTCCAATCCAAGTTTCTTTCTGTATGTTTTCTGTGTCCTTCAGTTGGACAGTCTGGTCACTGGCCATGGCCTGTAGTTCTTTTCTCCTCACTGTCTGTCAGCCTGAAATAACATGTCATTGAGACAACTTTTTTAGGTTCTTTTTTTTCATATTTCTGTCAGATAGCTGGTTTGGCCTGCACTCATTTGTTTATCTCATCAGTCATATTGTTGATTTTTTTCCTTCTTTTTTTCTTTCTTTTATCTGCTTCCAACTGCTCCTGAAGTTATGGGGGAGGGGTTGGGGGTGGGGGGTGAATAATTCAGGTGTAATACTGTGTTGTTGGTGTTGGGAAAGAGAGTCTGAAAATATATCATCAAAAACAATTTGTAAATCAGCGTTGCTCAATCTTACACAATGGAAAAAAAATACAAACAAAAAAATAAACAACAAAAAACACACACATACACAAACAAGCAGGTAATGACTTGAGTGTGCCTAACAGACTTCTAGCAAGCAGATTTCCTTATCGCTTTAAGAAAAACATCTAGCGTGTGGCTAAATACCTAGCATGGTAAAAGATTATCAGAAAATGAGAAACCAAACAAAAATCAAAACAAATCAATCAACAGAAGAAAAAAAAAATTAGCAACTGTGTCAAACAAACTGCAAAGAAACAAAAGAAAAACAAACAAACAAATCATTGTTCAGACAGTTCTCACCCGGAAAAGCCTGAAAGGCCGTCAAATATGTTAGCGCCAACATCCCTGAAATGCAAGCAGCGGTGGAAACAGAAAATGATCTATGACTGCAAGACAGACACATCATGCTTCCTGTTTCTTTTACTTCTGTTTTTTTAATGACTGGGGTTTAAAAAAGGTGCGAGGAAGGGCTGGAGGGGGGCCAGAGGGGGCTAAAACAGACAAGGAGGGGGGCCAGAGGGGGCTAAAACAGACAAGGAGGGGGGCCAGAGGGGGCTAAAACAGACACTCAAACACAAAACAACAAGGGACAAAGCTACTCCTGCACTACAACCCATTTTCACTTGTGTGCCACACGACTATCGACCAAAAGCATCAGCATGTGGGTGCATACTAATGATCAAACAATATGGACAAGCATGTTTTGTGTGTGTGTGTGTGTGTGTGTGTGTGTGTGTGTGTGTGTGTGTTCAATGGCATTCCTGGTCACCAGAAAGAAAAAAAACAACAATCCATAATTTCCAGACAAATCTTTTACTTGAGACATGACTATGCAGTCACCATAAAAAAAACACAAAAAAACAACACTTAATGATGAAATATGAACTGATTATATCTTTTTCAAAAATAAATTTCATTCCTCAAAGCATCTCCACTGGTATAATGGTTGATCTCAAGAGGTCATCAGGTCTGCTGATCTCATTTGGTAGCAGTGTGTATGGCTCAGTTGGAAATCATGCATCCACTGCTCCAAGCACACACTCAGATCTGTCCAGTGGCATGTGAAAAACTGCCGTCCAAAGACACAACTGTGGTAACCTCACTCGCAACAAATAAAACAGTTTTTAAAAAATATACTGTGAAGACGATTTTCAAGTCATTAAAAAAAAATTTGTTTAAATTTTTTTTTCAATGAAATTGTTCTGCCGAATTTGGGATGTACAAGTCCACTGATGATAGCCTGTCTTGTTGTATATGCAAGCAACTCTGAACCCCTGCTTCTTCAAGATCTTGGAGCAATTTCCTTGCACTACTTGATGTCAAGACTACTGATGAAGGGCTTAGTCATGGTTTAGTGACATGCACATTTCATTTAGAAACACATAAATTATTCTGACAACCAAACAGCACACATATTTGCATGAACAAAAAAACTGACGTTAGTAACATGCTGCTGAATATGACTGAACTGAAAGCATGTCGTGTCATTGACTTGACTGCTCTTTTGAATTTCTAGGATTGGGTTTCTTTTTTTCTTCTTCATTGACTTCACTTGGACAATAAACAAAAACACCATGGATTCAATAATAGTTTGGAAGAAAAGATGTGTATATCTTACTGACTCCACTTCAGCCTTGTCTCAAAGCACTTAGGCTGGATGTGTCCTGACAGATGACTGATGTGCATGGTGATTTACTTATTGCAACAATGATACACTGATTAATCATACTTCAGAAATGATTCACACACACACACACACACACACACACACACACACACACACAATCTATTTTTGAATCTTTAAAGCTGATTGCTTACACATAATATCCAATAATCTGACAATGCTGTTATATTTACTTTTTATGAACTGCATGATATGCAATCATATATGACCAACAACTATACTAACAAACATATATGCAGACATACTAATGCACACGGACACACATGGATATACACACATGCACACACACACTGAATGGCTAACACAAACATGCACACCCAACCATGCTTGCACACTCCCCTCAGTCACTGTATGTACTGATAATGTTGAACAATCACATACCACTGAATATCTTCACTGCTTTGTCAAATGACTACATCTGTTACCAATCCGTAGCACTGGTAACAGAATCAGCTACGGATTTGTGAGGTCAAACTGTCAGCTGCTGCAGCAGAAAAGCGAGCTCGCATAAAAAGGGACGGCAGCTGACAGACCAGCATCAGCTTTCACATGTGATCGCTGCGACAGAGACTGTCTCTCTCGCATCGGTCTCTACAGTCACAGGCGACGCTGCTTGGTCCAAGCAGACAGCCCAATTTTACATTAGGTAGGATATACTCTATCCATGGTCAGCCATGACCGAAGGAGGCCTACTACTACTACATCTGTTACACAGAATGGAACTGTCTAACAAACTGTAAATTCTGTGTGATACTGTGATGATGCTCCTCATTTACTTTTTGCATCAAATGAAGAGCTGTGCAAAAGAACAAAAGCAAGAGACACTGGAAACTAAGAGACAGGAGATGGAAGACAATATACTAAGAGACTGCAGATTAATAATAATCACCATAATAGTATTATTAGCTGATAAAAAAAAAGAACAATGATCAATTCAATACCACCCTTTTTTTCTTATCTGCATGTGTATTTCTGTTCCTGTCTCTATGAGAAGTGATGTTTTCCTACAGAACACTGTCAGGAAAGCTGTGCTGCTGCAATGGGCTCATGTGGACCTCACTTGATCACATCTTCATTTATCGTAATCTTTTTTCGCACTTTTCATGAAAAGAAAATTAGTGCTGTTTTTGTTTTGTTTTGTTTTTCTTTCTAGAGGGAACATCTGTACCTACTAATACAATATTTGACAGAGGAGGATGAACAACAGAGAACTTGACAGTCTATGACTCCACTGAGAAAAGGACCTTCCACTTCACTGTAATGAACACAGTGACCAAGACAAGCCAAGACATAACAAACTTTTTATCAACCCGGGTTAAACAATAGCCTATGTACATGTTGCCATCAGCAAAGAGGGTGACAAAGAAGGAAAAATAAAGCAAGAAAAGAGGGGGGGGGGGGGATAATCAACACAGGAAACATAGAAATCAAAGGACAATGTGTGGGACACGACACAACACAGAACAGCCAACACCACTCTCATTTCATGTCAAAACATACACCATCACATTACTGAAACAAACCAAACCAAAAGGGAAAGAAATGTAACAAAAGACTGGTCAATGTTCTGAAATGACAAAAGGCTCTTTCCCAGTAAACAATCACTGGTGAAGAAACAACAGGGTGTGAACATTGCACAAACAACAGCAGGTGGTGTTTGCCACTGACAGAACACATGGTGGGGTACACAGCAATGGTCACAATGTCTCAACTGTATGTGAGGCTTTCCAAACACCACTGTTATGTGTCCTCATCCTTTATCTACACACATTTAAAACAGGTCCACCTACACAGTTCAGTAACTCTGTGAACCCACAATGCCAAGGGCATGAGTGTACGTGTATATATGCACACATGTACACACATTCGCATGAACATTCAACCTCTCTTGCTTTTTAAACACACCCTCATGCTCACATATGAGTGACACACACATACACACACAAACACACACACACACACACACACACACACACATGCAACTCCATCCCCTCTTTGACACACACACACACACGCAGACACACACACAAACACACACACACAGACACACGTAAAACTTCATCCCCTCTTCCACACACACACACACAAACACAAATTCCTGACAATGTGGAGGTATGGGTCATGAGCCCCATCCACCAAAACTGGCCTGCAGATAAGTTTGAGGGCAGACAGTCCTGAGGGAAATGCAGGCCTCTGATCTCAAAGGGAAAAGGGACTGGTGTGGGGAGGGGGGGGGGGGTGGATGGGGGAACTGATCTCAAAGGGAAAAAGGACTGGTGTGGGGAGGGGGGGGATGGATGGGGGAACTGATCTCAAAGGGAAAAGGGACTGGTGTGGGGAGGGGGGGGATGGATGGGGGAACTGATCTCAAAGGGAAAAGGGACTGGTGTGGGGAGGGGGGGGGATGGATGAGGAAACTGATCTCAAAGGGAAAAAGGACTGGTGTGGGGAGGGGGGGGGGGGTGGATGGGGGAACTGATCTCAAAGGGAAAAGGGACTGGTGTGGGGAGGGGGGGGATGGATGGGGGAACTGATCTCAAAGGGAAAAAGGACTGGTGTGGGGAGGGGGGGGGGATGGATGGGGGAACTGATCTCAAAGGGAAAAGGGACTGGTGTGGGGAGGGGGGGGGGGGGAACTGATCTCAAAGGGAAAAGGGACTGGTGTGGGGAGGGGGGGGGGATGGATGGGGGAACTGATCTCAAAGGGAAAAGGGACTGGTGTGGGGAGGGGGGGGATGGATGGGGGAACTGATCTCAAAGGGAAAAGGGACTGGTGTGGGAAGGGGGGGGATGGATGGGGGAACTGATCTCAAAGGGAAAAGGGACTGGTGTGGGGAGGTGGGGGGGATGGATGAGGGAACTGATCTCAAAGGGAAAAGGGACTGGTGTGGGGAGGGGGGGGCGGGGGGGTCAGCAGGATCAAATATACAGCCATGCATACATGCATGATTCCCACTCATGTCAAACAACTATGTATGTGGACCTACTGCCCACTAACGCAGAAGAAGATTCATCTCCAGGTGATCATTCAGTAGAGACAGCAGCCCTTCTACACCACACACAATAGGAACACAAGTCAAAACGTCCTGTGGGACACATGTCAATTCCTACAAAGACTGGCTGCCTGCTATGCAATCGTACAAATAACACACACTTCACACACAAACAGATGCTGTCACATTCAGAGAAGAAAACACCATGGATTCTGTCTGTCTGTCTGCTTTTTCAAAGATTTTTTCAAACAGATTGTCTAAGTCTGTGAACCAGAGGTCAGATTACAGTTACATTCTCATAACACACACACAATTAAATGCAACTGAACACACACACATCACAGATTTACATATGTAAAGCCTCTCTCTCTCTCTCACACACACACACACTGCTGACCCAAGAAGTAACAGGGGAATGGACCCCACAGCACACTCACTTGAGGCCTTGGCCGACATCGCGGAGGACCTCCTTGGCCTGTTTGTGCCCGGTGACTCCGTGGGTTTCGATCTCCTGCAGCCGCCTCTGGTACTGCTCCAGCTTCTTCTGCAGGTGGTTGATGGACTGGGCCGACTTCTGGTTCCGCTTCTCAAAGACTGTCTTGATCCTCTGGTTCTGCTGCTTGTCGGCACTGGCTGCCAGCTGCAGGTACTCGTTGACGTTGGCTGCAGGCAGGGGGACAGGACAAAGGGCACAACAACAGAAAAGTCAGCTGTACAAAAACAAAGCGAGTGCAGAACAAAGTCAGGCAGGAGAACAGAACAAAGTGAGGGCAGACCAGTCAGGTGTGAGAAGAGAACAAAGGTAGGGGTAATGTAGGAGAAGAAAACAAAGGTAGGGGTAATGTAGGAGAAGAAAACAAAGGTATGGGGTAATGTAGGAGAAGAAAACAAAGGTAGGAAAGAGAACATAACAAAGATAGGAGGGGGGTAGTGTAGGAGAAGAGAACAAAGGTAGCTAAGAGAACAGAACAAAGGTAGGGGTAATGTAGGAGAAGAGAACAAAGGTAGGGGTAATGTAGGAGAACAGAACAAAGGTAGCTAGGAGAACGGAACAAAGGTAGGGGTAATGAGGAGTGCAAAACAAAGGTAGGAGTAATGTAGGAGTACAGAACAAAGTCACCTAGGAGAACAGAACAAAGGTAGTAGTAATGTAGGAGTACAGAACAAAAGGTAGCTAGGAGAACGTAACAAAGGTAGGAGTAAGGCAGGAGAACAGAACAAAGGTAGGAGTTGTGCAGGAGAACAGAGCAACGGCAGGGGTAATGTAGGAGTACAGAACAAAGTCAGCCAGGAGAATAGAACAAAGGTAGGAGTAATGTAGGAGTACAGAACAAAGTCAGCTAGGAGAACAGAACAAAGGTAGGAGTAATGTAGGAGTACAGAACAAAGTCAGCTAGCAGAACAGAACAAAGGTAGTAGTAATGTAGGAGTACAGAACAAAGGTAGGAGTAAGGTAAGAGTACAGAACAAAGTCAGCTGGCAGAAAAGATCAAAAGTAGGCGTACAGAACAAAGTCAGGTATGAGTAAGGTAGCAGAACAGAACAAAGTCAGCTAGGAGAAAAGAACAAAGGTAGGAGCAATGTATGAGTACAGAACAAAGTCAGGAAAGAGGGTAGGAGTACAGAAAAAAGGTCAAGTAGAAGTAAGGTGGGAGTAATGACCTGTCAGGTAGGAGTATAGAACAAAGTAGGAATACAGAACAAAGTAAAGCAGGAGTACAGAACAAAACAGGATAGGAGTACAGAATAAAGGAAGAGAACAAGGTAAGGTAGGAGAACATAACAAAGTAAGATAGAGAACAAAGGAAGGCAGAGAACAAAGGACGGTAGGAGTACAGAACAAAGGACGGTAGGAGTACAGAACAAAGTAAGGTAGGGGTACAGAACAAAATAAGGCAGGAGTACAGAACAAACTAAGGTAGGAGTACAGAACAAAGTAGGGGTGCAGAACAAAGTAAGGTAGAGAACAAAGGCAGAGAACAAAGGACGGTAGGAGTACAGAACAAAGTAAGGCAGGAGTACAGAACAAAGAAAGATAGAGAACAAAGGAAGGCAGTGAACAAAGGACGGTAGGAGTACAGAACAAAGTAAGGTAGGGGTACAGAACAAAA
The DNA here is from genome assembly GCF_041734735.1 of Babylonia areolata. Lineage (NCBI taxonomy): Eukaryota > Metazoa > Mollusca > Gastropoda > Neogastropoda > Buccinidae > Babylonia > Babylonia areolata. The sequence continues at coordinate 12,536,231 of NC_134891.1, read as the reverse complement.
TAAGGCAGGAGTACAGAACAAAGTAAGGTAGGAGTACAGAACAAAGTAGGGGTGCAGAACAAAGCAAGGTAGGAGTACAGAACAAAGTAGGAGTACAGAACAAAGTAAGGTAGGAGTGCAGAACAAAGTAAGGTAGGGGTACAGAACAAAGTAGGAGTGCAGAACAAAGTAAGGTAGGAGCACAGAACAAAGTAGGAGTGCAGAACAAAGGCAGGGGCACAGAACAAAGTAGGAGTGCAGAACAAAGTAAGGTAGGAGCACAGAACAAAGTATGGTAGGGGTACAGAACAAAGTAAGGTAGGGGTACAGAACAAAGTAAGGTAGGAAGGTAGGGGTACAGAACAAAGAACAAAGTAAGGTAGGGGTACAGAACAAAGTAAGGTAGGAAGGTAGGGGTACAGAACAAAGAACAAAGTAAGGTAGGGGTACAGAACAAAGAAAGAACAAAGTAAGGTAGGGGTATAGAACAAAGTAAGAACAAAGTAAGGTAGGGGTACAGAACAAAGTAAGGTAGGGGTACAGAACAAAGTAAGGTAGGAAGGTAGGGGTACAGAACAAAGCAGGATAGGAGTATAGAACAAAGTCAAGCAGGAATACAGAACAAAGTAAAGCAGGAGTACAGAACAAAGCAGGATAGGAGTACAGAATAAAGGTTGAGAACGAGGTAAGGTAGGAGTACAGAACAAGTATGGTAGAGAACAAAGGAAGGTAGGAGTACTGAACAAAGTAAGATAGAGAACAAAGGAAGGCAGAGAACAAAGTAAGGTAGGAGTACAGAACAAAGTAAGGCAGGAGTACAGAACAAAGGAAGGAAGGAGTACAGAACAAAGTAGGAGTGCAGAACAAAGTAAGGTAGGAGTAAGTAAGGTAGGAGTACAGAACAAAGTAAGGTAGGAGTACAGAACAAAATAAGGCAGGAGTACAGAACAAAATAAAATAAGGCAGGAGTACAGAACAAAGTAGGAGTGCAGAACAAAGTAAGGTAGGAGTACAGAACAAAGTAAGGTAGGAGTACAGAACAAAGTAGGAGTGCAGAACAAAGTAAGGTAGGAGTGCAGAACAAAGTAGGAGTGCAGAACAAAGTAAGGTAGGAGTGCAGAACAAAGTAAGGTAGGAGTACAGAACAAAGTAAGGTAGGAGTACAGAACAAAGTAGGAGTGCAGAACAAAGTAAGGTAGGAGTGCAGAACAAAGTAAGGTAGGAGTGCAGAACAAAGTAGGAGCGCAGAACAAAGTATGGTAGGAGCACAGAACAAAGGCAGGAGTACAGAACAAAGTAGGAGTGAGGAACAAAGTAAGGTAGGAGCACGGAACAAAGTATGGTAGGAGCACAGAACAAAGTAAGGCAGGAGTACAGGACAAAGTAGGAGTGCAGAACAAAGTAAGGAAGGAGCACAGAACAAAGTATGGTAGGAGCACAGAACAAAGTAAGGCAGGAGTACAGGACAAAGTAGGAGTGCAGAACAAAGTAAGGAAGGAGCACAGAACAAAGTAGGAGTGCAGAACAAAGTAAGGTAGGAGCACAGAACAAAGTAAGGCAGGAGTACAGGACAAAGTAGGAGTGCAGAACAAAGTAAGGTAGGAGCACAGAACAAAGTAGGAGTGCAGAACAAAGTAAGGTAGGAGCACAGAACAAAGTAAGGTATGGGTACAGAACAAAGTAAGAACAAAGTAAGGTAGGGGTACAGAACAAAGTAAGGTAGGGGTACAGAACAAAGTAAGGTAGGGGTACAGAACAAAGTAAGAAGAAAGTAAGGTAGGGGTACAGAACAAAGTAAGAAGAAAGTAAGGTAGGGGTACAGAACAAAGTAAGAAGAAAGTAAGGTAGGGGTACAGAACAAAGTAAGGTAGGGGTACAGAACAAAGTAAGAAGAAAGTAAGGTAGGGGTACAGAACAAAGTAAGAACAAAGTAAGGTAGGGGTACAGAACAAAGTAAGAAGAAAGTAAGGTAGGGGTACAGAACAAAGTAAGGTAGGGGTACAGAACAAAGTAAGGTAGGGGTACAGAACAAAGTAAGTAGGGGTACAGAACAAAGTAAGGTAGGGGTACAGAACAAAGTAAGGTAGGAAGGTAGGGGTACAGAACAAGGTAAGAACAAAGTAAGTAGGGGTACAGAACAAGGTAAGAACAAAGTAAGTAGGGGTACAGAACAAAGTAAGTAGGGGTACAGAACAAAGTAAGGTAGGGGTACAGAACAAGGTATGAACAAAATAAGGTAGGGGTACAGATCAAAGTCATGTAGGAGTAAAACATTTTGCTTTTTGAATCATAATGACCCTGGAGCTTTAAATATTCTGTGGAATGTAATCTTTAAACATTTATCAAGTACTTTTCAATTGATTTTAATGAGAAAGATTTCTTCTGACAATTTTTATTTTCATCACATAATGCTTCACATCCAGTTAGTTTGTTTGCAATATCTTCCCCACTGAAATTTTATTCAGCAATTAATTATAACTACAGTTTAATCCATGCGTGTGCGCACACACACACACACACACACACACACACACACACACACACACATTCATGCACAGACACACAGAGACAAACACACATGTACACACACACACACACATGTAGATGTTCACACACAGACACATGCACACATACCCACACCCCTTCATTTCCAAACACTGACAATCACTTCCATACTGTACCCCTTACAAACGTCACTAAATCACACCCTCTCAGCACAGACACACACACTCACATTCTTTCTGGTTCTGCTCCTTGCGGATGAGGTCCTTGGTTTTGTCAATCTTGGTCTTGAGGTGTTCGATGGCTGCCCGGGTCTTCTGGGTGTCCCCGCCATCCGAGCCCTGGCCCTCCTGGCTGCCCTCGTCACTGTGGGCCGTGGTGGTCATCGTCTCACTGCCCCCGTTCTCCCGACCTGAACTGCCGTCCACCTGGAAGGGAAAGGGGAAGGGTGGTGGGAGGAGGAGACGATGACTGCGTCATTACTGCTCCAACTGTGCTGTTCGTTAGCTGTGTCGCTCACTAGGGTACTATTAATAGAGCCTAGGTCCACCTTAGTGTCATTACTGATGTTACCATGACATCAATACTTGCTGCACTGTATGTCCTGCCTTAGCTCTAACAACTGTGTCTGATGCCATGCATGCTGCAGTCAGTCAGTTTTTTCACATCATCATCAGGCTGCAGTCAGACTGTGTTTAGAATTATCATTCTATATGTCCTCACACACATTTGTCAGATTCAAAAGATCTGTACACAATCAAACTTCATCAGCAAGTTGCTCGGAGGTTTATCAACTTATGTCCCTTCCCTGAGTGTACTGAGCTGAGAAGTGGAAAAGCAGGCCTGATGAGTAAGGACTGATGCCTGCTAGGCACAGCGTGGAATTCAAAGCGATTATCAATCCCCCTCTTTGCTCTGACTCTCAGCTGGTGAGGACTGAGTGATGACATAGCCCCTCGCAGTCAGCTCTGCAATAAGTTGAATGACTGAAATGCAGTTTTCCAGCCCCACGCGTACACACTGAAGGCAGACTTACAGAAGGAAAGGGAATCATGGTGTGGTGCCTCCAATCTGCTACTGACAGCCCTCTTCAGATCAGTGAAAGGGAAAGCAGCCTGCCACTTCCCTCTCAAACTGCTGGTGATAAAACTGGGGGGAGGGGGAGGGGATAGGGGGAAGTTCACACATTTCACCTCAACATGAACGGACAATCCTACAATCTTTCATAAGACTGCTGGGATGGTTTGACACAGCACTGATATGACAGGATTCCATGTGACAGTGACAGTGATGTATGTGTCAACATTATCATCCTCAGGGCTGATAACACCTGACAGCAGGGACCCAGCCTGGAGACACCAGGACTGTCAGAGAGACAGATCAGGCCTGTGTTCCCTCCACACCTCCCGTCTCTCCCTCACTGCTGGCCACAGGTTTCTGAGCAACAACACCCACAGGTACCCCTAAGGTCCATGGCTTCATCCTCGGAGATAATATCTGTCGCCCTGTTTGTGAGACAATTCTAACCAGTATCTCTCTTGTTTGTGAGACAATTCTAACCAGTATCTCTCTCTTGTTTGTGAGACCATATAATTCTAACCAGTATCTCTTTCGTGTTTGTGAGACAATTCTAACCAGTATCTCTCTCGTGCTTGTGTGAGACAATTCTAACCAGTATCTCTCTCTTGTTTGTGAGACATTTCTAACCAGTATCTCTCTCTTGTTTGTGAGACAATTCTAACCAGTATCTCTCTCTCTCACACACATCTACTTTGGAAAAAAAACAACAACCAAAAACAAAAGGAAAAGAGCAGAAGAATGACCCCCCCCCCCCCCCCCAACCCCCCCAATCTTTTACGGTAAATGCTCAAAACAATGAAACTTATGTTGATCTGAAGTCTCCTTATACCTTCGCAATAATGTGTAAGAACACCATTACAAAAATTTGAATGCAATGGGGTTTTTTTGATGGAAGACATTTTCTGACTGCCAAGTAAGATTATACAAATAAATTTTGGAGACATGACATTGACAGTTAATTTGCTTCCGCTGAACAAGTCATAAAGACAATGGGGTTACAGGCTGGAGTTTACATGTCAGCAAACAAAACGATATATTATGTATCAGAATGAATCATTTCCCTGTGTTTGAACCATCAGCAAGTTGTGATAAGACATGGCATCAGCTGAAACACTCATCAGGGAAGTGTGGACACTAACTGCCCACAGTCCCTCCCACTCCATGTGTGTCCCCTCTGGACACATCACACCCTGTCTCTCTTCTCACCGCCCCCACCTCACACACACACACACACACACACAAACTCATACACACACAGAGCACAACACACACACACACACACACACACACACACACACACAAACTCATACACACACAGAGCACACCACACACACACACACACACACACACACACACACACACACACAAACTCATACACACACAGAGCACAACACACACACACACATTTACGGAATTGTTGTTAAACATGAACAACACATTTACAGTAAAAGGCAGATTGCATTATTGATCTGTGGATGGAAACTGAACTGTTTCAAGACAAAATACACAAAAAGTGTTTCCTCTATGTGTGGTAATCCCCCCAAAAAGTGATCATATATTACTTGCAACATGTTAAAATATCATATATATATATATATATATATATATATATATACCTGTACTAGCATCTTTTCCATTGCAAACAATATTGGACTCTTCACTTTTACTGTTCCATTTTTTTTTTAAATAAAAAAAAGATTGTTAAATAGTCCAATTGGGTTGCTGTTATGACTTTTTTTCTTCTTGTTTTTCTTTTTTTTTTCCAAATAATACATATACATATCTTGTACTTGTCACTGTAAATGTTGGTCTTTTTCAAATCTTTGTTCTATAGTCCAGTTGGGTTGTTTATGTCTATATGTTTTAGAGCTGGGATGTTATCATTTTAGCCAGATTCTGAGATTGTTGTAAACGTTGTGATCCCCCCCCCCCCCAACCCCCCCCCCTTTTTATGTCTAATATCACTTAATGTGGATAGACATTAAATGAAATTGAACACAAAAACACACACACGCAATTCTGAAACACACACACACACACACGCACGCACACACACACACCACCACCACCACCCCACACCCACACCTTAAATCATGAACCAACACTGGATATGACCTGGACACAGTGTACTGAGAAATGTTATCCTTTGTCAACACACCCACTGACTGCAAGCAGGACAAAGTGGGATGACTACAATGGCTGTTCCCACTGTTGACAAAGACGCTCTCACAATAATAATTCACACTGCTTGGGCAGCATGTGGCCAGAATGAGTATCACTCCTGAATATTTGAGAAAAGACCTGACATGACAGAGAAGGGCTGGATTTCCATGCCTTACAAAAAAGAAGAAAAAGAAAGAGGGTGGCACTGCACTGTGGAGAAGCATTCTCCCTGAGAGAAATTTCCTGTGACAAAGAAGTAATGCAATATTATACTATACACTACTCTACACTGGACTTCAATCCACTCCAACACAGTGCATTACAATACAAAGTATAACTGAGCGCCCTTCTCCAGTGACAAGTGTATCAATCACCATTCTGCACTGGACAGGCCATGGACTCCAAATCTACACTTTATCCACAGTGGTTGTTTTGTTGTTGTTGTTGTTGTTGTTTTGTTGTTTAACTGATTCATACTTCTGGATAATCAATACAATCAAAATCTTATCAACATGATCACAATGATGCATACATTAGCCTTTGACTGCTGTTGACAAGCATGACAGTCAGAGAAGGGCGGTCATTTCACCGAGATAAAACAAACCTTACAGGTCAGGCTGCCTCAGTCTCTACTCTCCATTTGAACTTCATTTTCTGGAGATTTCATTAGTGTTGTTCAGCAAAACCAATTGCACCTCTGAAAAGTTAACAAAGTGTACTAACTGCACTTCAAACTCAAACCACATAGACCTCTCTTCACCAAGCATCAGCAGTGGAGGCACCACAGCAGGTCCGTGAATGAAAGGACACAGTGACGACACATTCAAGGCACCAACAGCAGGTCAGTGAATGAAAGGACACAGTGACGACACATTCAAGGCACCAACAGCAGGTCAGTGAATGAAAGGACACAGTGACGACACATTCAAGGCACCAACAGCAGGTCAGTGAATGTAAGGACACAGTGACAACACATTCAAGGCACCAACAGCAGGTCAGTGAATGAAAGGACACAGTGACGACACATTCAAGGCACCAACAGCAGGTCAGTGAATGAAAGGACACAGTGACAACACATTCAAGGCACCAACAGCAGGTCAGTGAATGAAAGGACACAGTGACGACACATTCAAGGCACCAACAGCAGGTCAGTGAATGAAAGGACACAGTGACGACACATTCAAGGCACCAACAGCAGGTCAGTGAATGTAAGGACACAGTGACGACACATTCAAGGCACCAACAGCAGGTCAGTGAATGAAAGGACACAGTGACAACACATTCAAGGCACCAACAGCAGGTCAGTGAATGAAAGGACACAGTGACAACACATTCAAGGCACCAACAGCAGGTCAGTGAATGAAAGGACACAGTGACGACACATTCAAGGCACCAACAGCAGGTCAGTGAATGAAAGGACACAGTGACAACACATTCAAGGCACCAACAGCAGGTCAGTGAATGTAAGGACACAGTGATGACACATTCAAGGCACCAACAGCAGGTCCGTGAATGAAAGGACAAAGTGACGACACATTCAAGGCACCAACAGCAGGTCAGTGAATGTAAGGACACAGTGATGACACATTCAAGGCACCAACAGCAGGTCAGTGAATGAAAGGACACAGTGACGACACATTCAAGGCACCAACAGCAGGTCAGTGAATGTAAGGACACAGTGACGACACATTCAAGGCACCAACAGCAGGTCAGTGAATGAAAGGACACAGTGACGACACATTCAAGGCACCAACAGCAGGTCAGTGAATGAAAGGACACAGTGACGACACATTCAAGGCACCAACAGCAGGTCAGTGAATGAAAGGACACACTGATGACACATTGAAGGCAATGAAAGAAAACACTGACGACACATTCAAGACACCAATGGCAGATCAGTGAATGAAAGGACACACTGATGACACATTCAAGGCACGGGAAACACTGACGACACATTCAAGGCACCAATGGCAGGTCAGTGAATTATAGGAAACGCTGACGACACATTCAAGGCATCAATGGCAGGTCAGTGAATTATAGGAAACGCTGACGACACATTCAAGGCACCAATGGCAGGTCAGTGAATTATAGGAAACACTGACGACACATTCAAGGCACCAATGGCAGGTCAGTGAATTATAGGACACACTGATGACACATTCAAGGCACCAATGGCAGGTCAGTGAATTATAGGACACACTGATGACACATTCAAGGCACCAATGGCAGGTCAGTGAATTATAGGAAAAACTTACGACACATTCAAGGCACCAATGGCAGATCAGTGAATTACAGGACACACTGACGACACATTCAAGGCACCAACGGCAGGTCAGTAAATGAAAGGACACACTGACGACACATTCAAGGCACCAATGGTAGGTCAGTGAATTGTAGAAAACACTACGACACATTCAAGGCACCAATGGCAGATCAGTGAATTATAGGACACACTGATGACACATTCAAGGCACCAATGGCAGATCAGTGAATGAAAGGAAACACTGACGACACATTCAAGGCACCAATGGCAGGTCAGTGAATTATAGGACACACTGACGACACATTCAAGGCACCAATGGCAGATCAGTGAATTATAGGACACACTGACGACACATTCAAGGCACCAATGGCAGGTCAGTGAATGAAAGGACACACTGACGACACATTCAAGGCACCAATGGCAAGTCAGTGAATTATAGGAAACACTGACAACACATTCAAGGCACCAATGGCAGGTCAGTAAATGAAAGGAAACACTGACGACACATTCAAGGCACCAATGCCAGATCAGTGAATCATAGGACACACTGATGACACATTCAAGGCACCAATGGCACGTCAGTGAATCACAAGACACACTGACGACACATTCAAGGCACCAATGGCAGATCAGTGAATCATAGGACACACTGATGACACATTCAAGGCACCAATGGCAGATCAGTGAATCATAGGACACACTGACGACACATTCAAGGCACCAATGGCAGATCAGTGAATCATAGGACACACTGATGACACATTCAAGGCACCAATGGCAGATCAGTGAATCATAGGACACACTGACGACACATTCAAGGCACCAATGGCAGATCAGTGAATCATAGGACACACTGACGACACATTCAAGGCCATGCTCACACCAAGGCTGGGTTGCACAAGTGATCACTAAGTTTGCTGAGAATAGCAATAATAATGGGTGCTTGTGATGCACTCTCCCTCCTTTGCACAGGTGCAGGAGATGGTGCAGGATGAATAAATATATGTCAGTGTAGTGATAGATCTATATATCTAAAAAAAAATAATAATAAAATAAAATTTTAAAAAAAACTCACGGTGTCCAGGTCTTCCACGCTGACAGTGACAGAGGAACTCTCGTCGCCGCTGGTCGGGGGGTGGAGGGGGTGGAGGGTCCCGGGGCTGGGGTAGGTCCAGCCCCCCACCGCCATGGTGCCCCCCACCCCGCCCCCAGGCCCCCCTCCTATCAACACCGCCCCTCCCCCGCCCCCTCCGCCCGACACGAGGCCTCCTGCACCCTCCCCCTTGCCGCCAACGTCAGGCTTGCGGGGCAAGCTGGGGCTCTTGGAGGTGGCCTTCTTGAAGGCCTTGGATGAGGACCCTCCGCCCGCGGTGCTGGTGGAGCTGCTGCTGAGGGTGGCGCCCCCTGGGCCTCCTGCCACCGCCGCCGCTGCCCTCGCTGCCTCTGTCTTCTTCCTGTGGGGTGGGGGACACACAGACAGTAATCATGATAATACTGCCCTCGCTGCCTCTGTCTTCTTCCTGTGGGGTGGGGGACACACAGACAGTAATCATGATAATACTGCCCTCGCTGCCTCTGTCTTCTTCCTGTGGGGTGGGGGACACACAGACAGTAATCATGATAATACTGCCCTTGCTGCCTCTGTCTTCTTCCTGTGGGGTGGGGGACACACAGACAGTAATCATGATAATACTGCCCTCGCTGCCTCTGTCTTCTTCCTGTGGGGTGGGGGACACACAGACAGTAATCATGATAATACTGCCCTTGCTGCCTCTGTCTTCTTCCTGTGGGGTGGGGGACACACAGACAGTAATCATGATAATACTGCCCTCGCTGCCTCTGTCTTCTTCCTGTGGGGTGGGGGACACACAGACAGTAATCATGATAATACTGCCCTCGCTGCCTCTGTCTTCTTCCTGTGGCGTGGGGGACACACAGACAGTAATCATGATAATACTGCCCTCGCTGCCTCTGTCTTCTTCCTGTGGGGTGGGGGACACACAGACAGTAATCATGATAATACTGCCCTCGCTGCCTCTGTCTTCTTCCTGTGGGGTGGGGGACACACAGACAGTAATCATGATAATAATAATACTATCAATTATAACAATGGAAGTACATTGATGTAGTGCCTTTAAACATCACAAAGAGCTTTTCAATATTTCATCAGTCACACACACACAAACACACACACACAGACACACACACACACACATATGCATATGCACACACAAACACACCTCCTTGTTCTTTGAATTCAAAATCAACTTTATAAAAAGTCTGTGCATGCCATCTAACTTCTCTATACATTACTGCAGCACCTTGTTATCCATGTTTTAAAAAAACAACAAACACATAAAAGCCATGCACACAGTGAAAAAAAAAGTGAAACAGCAAAGCAACAATGCCAAGACTCCAACCTGTCCATTAAAGCCAGAAAAAGCCCATCAAGGTCAAATCAATAGGATGGAGATGTGCTGACCCTGCTACATAAACTGCCTTCAGACAGCACCCAGTACACACAGTGCACACCTTTAATCCCTGGCAGGAGAATGGAAGCCCCCTGCTTCTAAACACCACTCCTGTTAGTTCTCAGCTCACCTGACTTTCTGTCGGCTGCAGACATTTTGAAGGGTCAACACCTGGGCTGGGCTACACGGAAGCAATCTCAACAGCGCTAAGCGTTAAGGAATTTCTCAAGTCATCATGGATTTAAAAGACTCAGGTAGAGTCTTAATGCTAAAATTGTACTGTTAAGATTGCTTCGCAGGGTTGTAGGAGTGATATTAGCGGTGCTAACTTTGCTTAGCTTTAAAAATGTTTTAATCAAGGTCCAAACTGATTGCACAGATTCTGGAAAACTCAGTGCTAAGCAAACTTTGTACTGCTAAAATAACTTCTGTGAAAACGCCAGCCCTTCTATTTCTGACAGCTCAAAACTAATTAAAGACAGTTTTGGTTATGAATGATAAACACAAAACATATGATGAGACAAGCTGGTCAGACATACATCTTATCTCTGTAAAAAGAAAAAAAGAAAAAGAAGAAAAAAGATCATTTCTTAGTCATCAGTCACAATAGTTCCAGCTTCCTTACTCCAAAAAGCATGCCAAGAGATCCACAGCACAGACAGCAGCACTGGTCTCTCTGTACCTGCACAGTCATAACAGTGCATCAAACCACCAACCAACAAACCAAACAGGGATATCAGTAAAAGAAACACACAGGTGGCACATTCCAGAGGACAGGCTGGACAGGGAAGGGAGGGGCGTGGGGAGAGGGGGGGGGGGGGGCTGATAGCGGACACTTGTCCATCCACTTGGAGCAGCAGCCTGGTGGTAACACCCCCACAAGAAAGCCAGTGTACACAGGTCTCATCCTGTATATACAGACCAGCAGCCAGTTGCACTGTCGACGGAAGCGCCTAGTATGGTCGTAACCCGCTAATAACTGTGTGTAGTATGGAACTGGCCAATGGCGTAGTTCGGTCAATGTAGGCATTTTGTCACATGTAACTGTCAAAAAGTTAGAACCAACCAATGAAACTAGCACCAGAACTTTTACCCCTCCACTCCCCTCTACCAGGCCTTCAGTGGTGGTCTGCGTGCTAGTGATTCTGAGGAGATGATAAACCCAGGTCCCGTGTGTAGCATGCATTCAGTGCATGTAAAACAGCAGACAGCCACAAAACTTTTAAAGGGTTGTCCCAGGCAAATTTTTAAAGAAAAAAATCCACTTTGATCACAGAAAAAACTACTTGCAGACTGGAAACAGGAAAAGTGGCACTGTGCTGTGGCAATGCCCTCCCCCCAATACTGTAATACATAATACATAGGGTGGCACTGTACATAGGGTGGCACTGTGCTGTGGCAATGCCCTCCCCCCAATACTGTAATACATAATACATAGGGTGGCACTGTGCTGTGGCAATGCCCTCCCCCCCAATACTGTAATACATAATACATAGGGTGCACTGTGCTGTGGCAATGCCCTCCCCCCAATACTGTAATACATAATACATAGGGTGGCACTGTACATAGGGTGCACTGTGCTGTGGCAATGCCCTCCCCCCAATACTGTAATACATAATACATAGGGTGGCACTGTGCTGTGGCAATGCCCTCCCCCCAATACTGTAATACATAATACATAGGGTGGCACTGTGCTGTGGCAATGCCCTCCCCCCAATACTGTAATACATAATACATAGGGTGGCACTGTATATAGGGTGGCACTGTGCTGTGGCAATGCCCTCCCCCCAATACTGTAATACATAATACATAGGGTGGCACTGTGCTGTGGCAATGCCCTCCCCCCAATACTGTAATACATAATACATAGGGTGGCACTGTACATAGGGTGCACTGTGCTGTGGCAATGCCCTCCCCCCAATACTGTAATATATAATACATAGGGTGGCACTGTACATAGGGTGCACTGTGCTGTGGCAATGCCCTCCCCCCAATACTGTAATACATAATACATAGGGTGGCACTGTGCTGTGGCAATGTCCTCCCCCCAATACTGTAATACATAATACATAGGGTGGCACTGTGCTGTGGCAATGCCCTCCCCCCAATACTGTAATACATAATACATAGGGTGGCATTGTATATAGGGTGGCACTGTGCTGTGGCAATGCCCTCCCCCCAATACTGTAATACATAATACATAGGGTGGCACTGTGCTGTGGCAATGCCCTCCCCCCAATACTGTAATACATAATACACTACAATACTAAAAGGTGAAGGTAACAGACTCCATCCAGTTAAGTTTCTGTGACTTGGAATTTAACATTCCACTGTATGATGCTCTACATTTATTTAGGGGCTCTGAAAACTTATCAATATATGTGTACATAATCAATATATACAAATAGATGTTGAGCTTAGGCCTTCAGCCCAGGAAACAGAATCAATGCCTTCAAACACAGAAGAAGACAAGGACATGGGAGAAACAACACTTCCCTTGATGTAACAGTAGCACTGCATGGAAAAGATTATCAGAGAGCACACACCTTGATGTAACAGTAGCACTGCATGGAAAAGATTATCAGAGAGCACACACCTTGATGTAACAGTAGCACTGCATGGAAAAGATTATCAGAGAGCACACACCTTGATGTAACAGTAGCACTGCATGGAAAAGATTATCAGAGAGCACACACCTTGATGTAACAGTAGCACTGCATGGAAAAGATTATCAGAGAGCACACACCTTGATGTAACAGTAGCACTGCATGGAAAAGATTATCAGAGAGCACACACCTTGATGTAACAGTAGCACTGCATGGAAAAGATTATCAGAGAGCACACACCTTGATGTAACAGTAGCACTGCATGGAAAAGATTATCAGAGAGCACACACCTTGATGTAACAGTAGCACTGCATGGAAAAGATTATCAGAGAGCACACACCTTGATGTAACAGTAGCACTGCAAGGGAAATAGAATCAATGCCTTCAAACACAGAAGACAAGGACATGGGAGAAACAACACTTCCTTTGATGTAACAGTAGGACTGCAAGGGAATGGTTGCCAGTGAGCACACACCTTGATGTAACAGTAGCACTTCAAGGGAAAGGTTATCAGAGAGCACACACCTTGATGTAACAGTAGGACTGCAAAGGAAAGGTTATCAGTGAGCACACACCTTGATGTAACAGTAGAACTGCAAAGGAAAGGTTATCAGTGAGCACACACCTTGATGTAACAGTAGGACTGCAAAGGAAAGGTTATCAGTGAGCACACACCTTGATGTAACAGTAGCACTGCAAAGGAAAGGTTATCAGAGAGCACACACCTTGATGTAACAGTAGGACTGCAAAGGAAAGGTTATCAGTGAGCACACACCTTGATGTAACAGTAGAACTGCAAAGGAAAGGTTATCAGTGAGCACACACCTTGATGTAACAGTAGGACTGCAAAGGAAAGGTTATCAGTGAGCACACACCTTGATGTAACAGCAGCGCTGCAAAGGAAAGGTTATCAGAGAGCACACACCTTGATGTAACAGCAGCGCTGCAAAGGAAAGGTTATCAGAGAGCACACACCTTGATGTAACAGTAGGACTGCAAAGGAAAGGTTATCAGAGAGCACACACCTTGATGTAACAGCAGCGCTGCAAAGGAAAGGTTATCAGAGAGCACACACCTTGATGTAACAGTAGGACTGCAAAGGAAAGGTTATCAGAGAGCACACACCTTGATGTAACAGTAGGACTGCAAAGGAAAGGTTATCAGAGAGCACACACCTTGATGTAACAGCAGCGCTGCAAAGGAAAGGTTATCAGAGAGCACACACCTTGATGTAACAGCAGCGCTGCAAAGGAAAGGCTATCAGAGAGCACACACTGCGTCCAGGCCACACCACCTGTAGGTCAAAGCTACCTGTTGGTGCTTCTGTGCATAGGGATGGCAGCAAGCTTGTTGTCAGTGAGGTTTATGGTTACCGTCTTTGTCAACACAACACACCTGTCAACAACTCATTCCTCACACAACAACATCCAGGTCACAGAAACACACCTCACGAAGTGAAAACACAGGATGGGAGTAAACTTATATATGTGAAGGACACCTGATGGTAACAAACACTGGAACAACTAAGTCCAGAATGTGTTAATCAAACAAAAAAAACAAAAAACAAACAAACAAACAAACAAAAATTATAGTGTAATGGGCAAGAATGAACTTGATACTGGATGGTAACAAGAACATACCATGATGAGATGAAAATGACAATGCATGAGAGAAATAGAGAGAATAGGGGGGAGAGAGGGAAGGGAGAGAATGCGAGGGTGGAGGAGAGGAGAGAAGAAAAGAGGAGGGGATGGAGAGGGGAGGGGGCGACGGAGGACAGACAGACAGGATCTGGGATCCCTCACTGTCCAACACTACCTCAACAGCTGATGCAGCAGGGGACAGGAGTTGGAGTTCTTCAGGGGCTCCCCCACACCGCCGTTGCTGCCTGGTGAAGAGTAGTGCATGTTGCTCCCCGGTGAAGAGTAGTGCATGTTGCTCCCTGCAGGGTGGTGGTGGTGCAGCACTCCCCCTCACAGTCAGCAGGGGGCAGCTAGAGGCCCCTCATCTCACTGACCACCAACCTTCTTCCCCTCTCTCTCTCTCTCCACTAAACCTCTCTCTCTCTCTCTGGGCGATGGGTGGGTGGATGGATGGAACGGTCTTCACCTTGATGGAGCAAAATCAGTGGGGTGTTGCTGGGGTGTTGTAATGGTGGAGATGGTGTTGGTGTCTGTGGTGGTGGTGGTGGTTGGGTTTCAAGCAGCTCTCTTCTACAGTGAGCCACTCCCTTCCTGTGCTCTTACAGTCTTACTGTGCTCTTTGCATCCACATCTTTTTCCTTGTGCTCTCTTGCAGGCACGGGAGCGTGTGTGTGAGTGGGTGCCTTTGTGCGTGCGTGCGTGCGTGTGTGTGTGTGTGTGTGTGTGTGTGTGTAGTATAGTGTAGTGTAGTGTAGTGTAGTGTATGTAGTGTGTATGTAGTGTGTGTGCGTGTGTGCGCTTCTATGTATGTACGCTCACGTGTGCGTTGTATGCAGTGTGGTGTGGTGTGGTGTGGTGTGTTTGTGTGGTGTGTGTGTGTGTGTGTGTGTGTGTGTGTGTAGTGTGTGTGTATGTGTGCGCGCGTAGCGTGTGCACTCACACAGAGACTCTCTCACGATACATGCAGGCATATACTTATGCACTCTGACGTGCTTTCATGAGAGGAGAAGGAGAAAAAATGGGGTGTGCATATCAAATCTCAAAGTCTGTGCAGTTAAGAAGACCGATTGTGTTTTCAGCTTCTGTGGAGGTACAACAGACATGGCAAAAATTTGTCATCACTATCTCATTTAGCTTGAGCCAGCAAACCCCAGTCCCATTTCACACTCACAGAAAACTGTTTTTGAGACGTGTACTTTAAAATGAAAGTTGCATCTGTCTGAATGTGTGCATGTGTACTCGCACAACAAGGTACACACACACACACACACACACACACAGTCACACACAGAGTCACACATATTCGCATATGCAAGTGCCTGCACACATGCATCAACTCCAAAAGGCTGTTTGCCACAACACAGCAAGCTGTCCAACAACGTTGAACTCAGTGTACTACATCAGATAACGGTTTCCAGCAACATCATTGGAGAAACTAAAGATGAACGGCGGTCACAAAACCAGGAAAAATGTCTCCTTGACAAAATGAGAAAATCTATTTAAAAAAAAAAAAAAAAAAAGAAAGAAAAAAAAAGTGGGGTTTAATTGAGAAAGAAAACGTCAGACACAGCAGAAACTATGACAGCGAACTATCTCCACCTATACTTGTTACACGCCGATCTGTCCAAGCCAATTGGTTAAGGTTCCACAACAGCCGTTTTCTCCGAAGTATGGATTCCTACGGGAATAACAGAAGACTGATGACCTGTCCACATTCTGCTCTTAGTCTTAAGGTCGGCACGTTCTCAGCTGGGGTGGAAGAATGGCTGGGGTGACAAGGGTGGAGAATGGGGAGAGGGGGAGGAGGGGTGGAGCCAGAAAAAAACTTCCACAGGTCACCGGCTTTCCTTGAGAATGTCATGGGTGTGCAGCTGGGGACTGACGGCATTCCTGGTTACGCAATGTAAAGCTTGACCTTCTGCATGCCTGGCCTTTGTCATGTGACACTGCCACACAGAGAGACAGACACAGAGAGAGACTGAGACAGACTGAGACACAGAGAGAGAGAGAGAGAGAGAGAGAGAGAGAGAGAAAAACAGACAGACAGAGGGAATATATAATATGTGTATGTGTATGCGCACCCGCACATTCAAGTGACTTTGTTTTTAAATAATTCAATGACTGCTGTAACTGACAGAAAATTCACACACACACACACACACACACACACACACACACACAAGCGCACACACCCTTCCATCCACCCACACCCACCTTTTCTATTGAACCCAGCAAATCGCTCAAGCCAGACCACGAGACAGCAGTGTCCTGACTCCGGAAGACCACGTGACCTCACAGTGTTTGTCACCACACCAACCGCCACACCTCATCCATCCAGCCTCTACCATCCCCCACCCCCCTCACACCCCCTAATCACTCCATCATCCACCCTCTCCCCCTTCCCAGCGCCATCTCCACCCGCTCCTCTCCCCACCCCCACCCCGCCCCACTAAATCTGGAATCAGCCAGTTCAGGCGGCACACATACATACAGTGGAACCCCTCTAAAACCCAAGGCCCGTTCAAAGGCGCGAGTATGTATGAATAATGCTGACGAAAGGTTACACGAGGCAGTCTCACAGTGGGTCATAGTAGTGTTTATTTATTCATTTCATTTTATGAAGATGTCTTCCAAGAGCGCACATTCTTGAAGCTCCACGCGCTACAGGGATCAATGTTTCACAGCACGGTTTCCTTGATCGTGTTGTGCACAGGCAGAGCTGACAAAGGTGTGTGTTGTACACACAGCTATTATGTGTCTACACTGTCTTGTCTGGGAACAACAATGCGGACAATAAGACACAGACAGTTGCACTGATAACGCACTGCGATGTACAGCTAACGGTATCACACACAACGGTTCTCCCGAAAGGGATTTCAAACCGGAACCTGCCACATGGAGACAACGAAAACAAACAAACAAACAAAAAACCTCAATAATACAGGGCTGAACTCCAATCATATAGATGTCTTTCTGGATGCCTCAATAATACAGGGCTGAACTCCAATCATACAGATGTCTTTCAGGGCGCCTCAATAACACAGGGCTGAACTCCAATCATACAGATGTCTTTCAGGGCGCCTCAATAACACAGGGCTGAACTCCAATCATACAGATGTCTTTCAGGGCGCCTCAATAACACAGGGCTGAACTCCAATCATAGAGATGTCTTTCAGGGCGCCTCAATAACGCAGGGCTGAACTCCAATCACACAGATGTCTTTCAGGGCGCCTCAATAACACAGGGCTGAACTCCAATCATAGAGATGTCTTTCAGGATGCCTCAATAATACAGGGCTGAACTCCAATCATACAGATGTCTTTCAGGACGCCTCAATAACACAGGGCTGAACTCCAATCACACAGATGTCTTTCAGGGCGCCTCAATAACACAGGGCTGAACTCCAATCAAAGAGATGTCTTTCAGGGCGCCTCAATAACACAGGGCTGAACTCCAATCACACAGATGTCTTTCAGGGCGCCTCAATAACACAGGGCTGAACTCCAATCACACAGATGTCTTCCAGGGCGCCTCAATAACACAGGGCTGAACTCCAATCATAGAGATGTCTTTCAGGGCGCCTCAATAACACAGGGCTGAACTCCAATCACACAGATGTCTTTCAGGGCGCCTCAATAACACAGGGCTGAACTCCAATCACACAGATGTCTTTCAGGGCGCCTCAATAACACAGGGCTGAACTCCAATCATACAGATGTCTTTCAGGGCACCTCAATAACACAGGGCTGAACTCCAATCATAGAGATGTCTTTCAGGATGCCTCAATAACACAGGGCTGAACTCCAATCATACAGATGTCTTTCTGGATGCCTCAATAACACAGGGCTGAACTCCAATCATACAGATGTCTTTCTTGATGCCTCAATAATACAGGGCTAAACTCCAATCATATAGATGTCTTTCAGGATGCCTCAATAACACAGGGCTGAACTCCAATCATACAGATGTCTTTCTGGATGCCTCAATAATACAGGGCTGAACTCCAATCATATAGATGTCTTTCAGGATGCCTCAATAACACAGGGCTGAACTCCAATCATACAGATGTCTTTCAGGACGCCTCAATAACACAGGGCTGAACTCCAATCATACAGATGTCTTTCAGGATGCCTCAATAACACAGGGCTGAACTCCAATCATATAGATGTCTTTCTGGATGCCTCAATAACACAGGGCTGAACTCCAATCATATAGATGTCTTTCAGGATGCCTCATTAATACAGGGCTGAACTCCAATCATACAGATGTCTTTCAGGATGTCTCAATAATACAGGGCTGAACTCCAATCATATAGATGTCTTTCAGTACGCCTCAATAAAACAGGGCTGAACTCCAATCATACAGATGTCTTTCAGGATGTCTCAATAACACAGGGCTGAACTCCAATCATACAGATGTCTTTCAGGATGCCTCATTAATACAGGGCTGAACTCCAATCATACAGATGTCTTTCAGGATGTCTCAATAACACAGGGCTGAACTCCAATCATACAGATGTCTTTCAGGGCGCCTCAATAACACAGGGCTGAACTCCAATCATATAGATGTCTTTCAGTACGCCTCAATAAAACAGGGCTGAACTCCAATCATATAGATGTCTTTCAGGGCGCCTCAATAATACAGGGCTGAACTCCAATCATATAGATGTCTTTCAGGGCGCCTCAATAACACAGGGCTGAACTCCAATCATATAGATGTCTTTCAGGGCGCCTCAATAACACAGGGCTGAACTCCAATCATATGGATGTCTTTCAGGATGCCTCAATAACACAGGGCTGAACTCCAATCATATAGATGTCTTTCAGGGCGCCTCAATAACACAGGGCTGAACTCCAATCATATAGATGTCTTTCAGGGCGCCTCAATAATACAGGGCTGAACTCCAATCATATAGATGTCTTTCAGGGTGCCTCAATAATACAGGGCTGAACTCCAATCATATAGATGTCTTTCAGGATGCCTCAATAACACAGGGCTGAACTCCAATCATATAGATGTCTTTCAGGATGCCTCAATAACACAGGGCTGAACTCCAATCATATAGATGTCTTTCTGGATGCCTCAATAACACAGGGCTCAACTCCAATCATATAGATGTCTTTCAGGATGCCTCAATAATACAGGGCTGAACTCCAATCATACAGATGTCTTTCAGGATGCCTCAATAATACAGGGCTGAACTCCAATCATATAGATGTCTTTCAGGGCGCCTCAATAACACAGGGCTGAACTCCAATCATATAGATGTCTTTCAGGATGCCTCAATAACACAGGGCTGAACTCCAATCATATAGATGTCTTTCTGGATGCCTCAATAATACAGGGCTGAACTCCAATCATATAGATGTCTTTCTGGATGCCTCAATAATACAGGGCTGAACTCCAATCATACAGATGTCTTTCAGGATGCCTCAATAATACAGGGCTGAACTCCAATCATACAGATGTCTTTCAGGGCGCCTCAATAATACAGGGCTGAACTCCAATCATATAGATGTCTTTCAGTACGCCTCAATAACACAGGGCTGAACTCCAATCATATAGATGTCTTTCTGGATGCCTCAATAATACAGGGCTGAACTCCAATCATACAGATGTCTTTCAGGATGCCTCAATAATACAGGGCTGAACTCCAATCATATAGATGTCTTTCAGGATGCCTCAATAATACAGGGCTGAACTCCAATCATATAGATGTCTTTCAGGGCGCCTCAATAATACAGGGCTGAACTCCAATCATATAGATGTCTTTCAGGATGCCTCAATAATACAGGGCTGAACTCCAATCATATAGATGTCTTTCAGGGCGCCTCAATAATACAGGGCTGAACTCCAATCATATAGATGTCTTTCAGGATGCCTCAATAACACAGGGCTGAACTCCAATCATATAGATGTCTTTCAGGATGCCTCAATAACACAGGGCTGAACTCCAATCATATAGATGTCTTTCTGGATGCCTCAATAACACAGGGCTCAACTCCAATCATATAGATGTCTTTCAGGATGCCTCAATAATACAGGGCTGAACTCCAATCATACAGATGTCTTTCAGGATGCCTCAATAATACAGGGCTGAACTCCAATCATATAGATGTCTTTCAGGGCGCCTCAATAACACAGGGCTGAACTCCAATCATATAGATGTCTTTCAGGATGCCTCAATAACACAGGGCTGAACTCCAATCATATAGATGTCTTTCTGGATGCCTCAATAACACAGGGCTGAACTCCAATCATATAGATGTCTTTCAGGATGCCTCAATAATACAGGGCTGAACTCCAATCATACAGATGTCTTTCAGGATGCCTCAATAATACAGGGCTGAACTCCAATCATACAGATGTCTTTCAGGGCGCCTCAATAACACAGGGCTGAACTCCAATCATATAGATGTCTTTCAGTACGCCTCAATAACACAGGGCTGAACTCCAATCATATAGATGTCTTTCTGGATGCCTCAATAATACAGGGCTGAACTCCAATCATATAGATGTCTTTCAGGGCGCCTCAATAATATAGGGCTGAACTCCAATCATATAGATGTCTTTCAGGGCGCCTCAATAATACAGGGCTGAACTCCAATCATATAGATGTCTTTCAGGATGCCTCAATAACACAGGGCTGAACTCCAATCATATAGATGTCTTTCAGGATGCCTCAATAACACAGGGCTGAACTCCAATCATATAGATGTCTTTCAGGATGCCTCAATAACACAGGGCTGAACTCCAATCATATAGATGTCTTTCTGGATGCCTCAATAACACAGGGCTGAACTCCAATCATATAGATGTCTTTCTGGATGCCTCAATAATACAGGGCTGAACTCCAATCATATAGATGTCTTTCAGGGCGCCTCAATAATACAGGGCTGAACTCCAATCATATAGATGTCTTTCAGGATGCCTCAATAACACAGGGCTGAACTCCAATCATATAGATGTCTTTCAGGGTGCCTCAATAACACAGGGCTGAACTCCAATCATATAGATGTCTTTCTGGATGCCTCAATAATACAGGGCTGAACTCCAATCATATAGATGTCTTTCAGGGCGCCTCAATAATACAGGGCTGAACTCCAATCATATAGATGTCTTTCTGGATGCCTCAATAATACAGGGCTGAACTCCAATCATATAGATGTCTTTCTGGATGCCTCAATAATACAGGGCTGAACTCCAATCATATAGATGTCTTTCAGGGCGCCTCAATAACACAGGGCTGAACTCCAATCATACAGATGTCTTTCAGGGCGCCTCAATAACACAGGGCTGAACTCCAATCACACAGATGTCTTTCAGGGCGCCTCAATAACACAGGGCTGAACTCCAATCATAGAGATGTCTTTCAGGGCGCCTCAATAACACAGGGCTGAACTCCAATCATAGAGATGTCTTTCAGGATGCCTCAATAATACAGGGCTGAACTCCAATCATACAGATGTCTTTCAGGACGCCTCAATAACACAGGGCTGAACTCCAATCACACAGATGTCTTTCAGGGCGCCTCAATAACACAGGGCTGAACTCCAATCATAGAGATGTCTTTCAGGGCGCCTCAATAACACAGGGCTGAACTCCAATCACACAGATGTCTTTCAGGGCGCCTCAATAACACAGGGCTGAACTCCAATCACACAGATGTCTTTCAGGGCGCCTCAATAACACAGGGCTGAACTCCAATCATAGAGATGTCTTTCAGGGCGCCTCAATAACACAGGGCTGAACTCCAATCACACAGATGTCTTTCAGGGCGCCTCAATAACACAGGGCTGAACTCCAATCACACAGATGTCTTTCAGGGCGCCTCAATAACACAGGGCTGAACTCCAATCATACAGATGTCTTTCAGGGCACCTCAATAACACAGGGCTGAACTCCAATCATAGAGATGTCTTTCAGGATGCCTCAATAACACAGGGCTGAACTCCAATCATACAGATGTCTTTCTGGATGCCTCAATAACACAGGGCTGAACTCCAATCATACAGATGTCTTTCTTGATGCCTCAATAATACAGGGCTAAACTCCAATCATATAGATGTCTTTCAGGATGCCTCAATAACACAGGGCTGAACTCCAATCATACAGATGTCTTTCTGGATGCCTCAATAATACAGGGCTGAACTCCAATCATATAGATGTCTTTCAGGATGCCTCAATAACACAGGGCTGAACTCCAATCATACAGATGTCTTTCAGGACGCCTCAATAACACAGGGCTGAACTCCAATTATACAGATGTCTTTCAGGATGCCTCAATAACACAGGGCTGAACTCCAATCATATAGATGTCTTTCTGGATGCCTCAATAACACAGGGCTGAACTCCAATCATATAGATGTCTTTCAGGATGCCTCATTAATACAGGGCTGAACTCCAATCATACAGATGTCTTTCAGGATGCCTCAATAATACAGGGCTGAACTCCAATCATACAGATGTCTTTCAGGGCGCCTCAATAACACAGGGCTGAACTCCAATCATATAGATGTCTTTCAGTACGCCTCAATAACACAGGGCTGAACTCCAATCATATAGATGTCTTTCTGGATGCCTCAATAATACAGGGCTGAACTCCAATCATATAGATGTCTTTCAGGATGCCTCAATAACACAGGGCTGAACTCCAATCATATAGATGTCTGTCAGGATGCCTCAATAACACAGGGCTGAACTCCAATCATATAGATGTCTTTCTGGATGCCTCAATAACACAGGGCTGAACTCCAATCATATAGATGTCTTTCAGGATGCCTCAATAATACAGGGCTGAACTCCAATCATACAGATGTCTTTCAGGATGCCTCAATAATACAGGGCTGAACTCCAATCATATAGATGTCTTTCAGGGCGCCTCAATAACACAGGGCTGAACTCCAATCATATAGATGTCTTTCAGGATGCCTCAATAACACAGGGCTGAACTCCAATCATATAGATGTCTTTCTGGATGCCTCAATAACACAGGGCTGAACTCCAATCATATAGATGTCTTTCTGGATGCCTCAATAATACAGGGCTGAACTCCAATCATACAGATGTCTTTCAGGGCGCCTCAATAACACAGGGCTGAACTCCAATCATATAGATGTCTTTCAGTACGCCTCAATAACACAGGGCTGAACTCCAATCATATACATGTCTTTCTGGATGCCTCAATAATACAGGGCTGAACTCCAATCATATAGATGTCTTTCAGGGCGCCTCAATAATATAGGGCTGAACTCCAATCATATAGATGTCTTTCAGGGCGCCTCAATAATACAGGGCTGAACTCCAATCATATAGATGTCTTTCAGGATGCCTCAATAACACAGGGCTGAACTCCAATCATATAGATGTCTTTCAGGATGCCTCAATAACACAGGGCTGAACTCCAATCATATAGATGTCTTTCAGGATGCCTCAATAACACAGGGCTGAACTCCAATCATATAGATGTCTTTCTGGATGCCTCAATAACACAGGGCTGAACTCCAATCATATAGATGTCTTTCTGGATGCCTCAATAATACAGGGCTGAACTCCAATCATATAGATGTCTTTCAGGGCGCCTCAATAATACAGGGCTGAACTCCAATCATATAGATGTCTTTCAGGATGCCTCAATAACACAGGGCTGAACTCCAATCATATAGATGTCTTTCAGGGTGCCTCAATAACACAGGGCTGAACTCCAATCATATAGATGTCTTTCTGGATGCCTCAATAATACAGGGCTGAACTCCAATCACATAGATGTCTTTCAGGGCGCCTCAATAACACAGGGCTGAACTCCAATCATATAGATGTCTTTCAGGATGCCTCAATAATACAGGGCTGAACTCCAATCATATAGATGTCTTTCTGGATGCCTCAATAATACAGGGCTGAACTCCAGTCACATAGATGTCTTTCAGGGCGCCTCAATAACACAGGGCTGAACTCCAATCATACAGATGTCTTTCAGGGCGCCTCAATAACACAGGGCTGAACTCCAATCACACAGATGTCTTTCAGGGCGCCTCAATAACACAGGGCTGAACTCCAATCATAGAGATGTCTTTCAGGGCGCCTCAATAACACAGGGCTGAACTCCAATCACACAGATGTCTTTCAGGGCGCCTCAATAACACAGGGCTGAACTCCAATCATAGAGATGTCTTTCAGGATGCCTCAATAATACAGGGCTGAACTCCAATCATACAGATGTCTTTCAGGACGCCTCAATAACACAGGGCTGAACTCCAATCACACAGATGTCTTTCAGGGCGCCTCAATAACACAGGGCTGAACTCCAATCATAGAGATGTCTTTCAGGGCGCCTCAATAACACAGGGCTGAACTCCAATCACACAGATGTCTTTCAGGGCGCCTCAATAACACAGGGCTGAACTCCAATCACACAGATGTCTTTCAGGGCGCCTCAATAACACAGGGCTGAACTCCAATCATAGAGATGTCTTTCAGGGCGCCTCAATAACACAGGGCTGAACTCCAATCACACAGATGTCTTTCAGGGCGCCTCAATAACACAGGGCTGAACTCCAATCACACAGATGTCTTTCAGGGCGCCTCAATAACACAGGGCTGAACTCCAATCATACAGATGTCTTTCAGGGCACCTCAATAACACAGGGCTGAACTGCAATCATAGAGATGTCTTTCAGGATGCCTCAATAACACAGGGCTGAACTCCAATCATACAGATGTCTTTCTGGATGCCTCAATAACACAGGGCTGAACTCCAATCATACAGATGTCTTTCTTGATGCCTCAATAATACAGGGCTAAACTCCAATCATATAGATGTCTTTCAGGATGCCTCAATAACACAGGGCTGAACTCCAATCATACAGATGTCTTTCTGGATGCCTCAATAATACAGGGCTGAACTCCAATCATATAGATGTCTTTCAGGATGCCTCAATAACACAGGGCTGAACTCCAATCATACAGATGTCTTTCAGGACGCCTCAATAACACAGGGCTGAACTCCAATTATACAGATGTCTTTCAGGATGCCTCAATAACACAGGGCTGAACTCCAATCATATAGATGTC
This sequence comes from Babylonia areolata, assembly GCF_041734735.1. NCBI lineage: Eukaryota > Metazoa > Mollusca > Gastropoda > Neogastropoda > Buccinidae > Babylonia > Babylonia areolata. The sequence goes on along the minus strand of NC_134891.1, from coordinate 12,510,454 downwards.
TTTCTGGATGCCTCAATAACACAGGGCTGAACTCCAATCATATAGATGTCTTTCAGGATGCCTCATTAATACAGGGCTGAACTCCAATCATACAGATGTCTTTCAGGATGCCTCAATAATACAGGGCTGAACTCCAATCATACAGATGTCTTTCAGGGCGCCTCAATAACACAGGGCTGAACTCCAATCATATAGATGTCTTTCAGTACGCCTCAATAACACAGGGCTGAACTCCAATCATATAGATGTCTTTCTGGATGCCTCAATAATACAGGGCTGAACTCCAATCATATAGATGTCTTTCAGGGCGCCTCAATAACACAGGGCTGAACTCCAATCATATAGATGTCTTTCAGGGCGCCTCAATAACACAGGGCTGAACTCCAATCATATAGATGTCTTTCAGGATGCCTCAATAACACAGGGCTGAACTCCAATCATATAGATGTCTTTCAGGGCGCCTCAATAACACAGGGCTGAACTCCAATCATACAGATGTCTTTCTGGATGCCTCAATAATACAGGGCTGAACTCCAATCATATAGATGTCTTTCAGGATGCCTCAATAACACAGGGCTGAACTCCAATCATACAGATGTCTTTCAGGACGCCTCAATAACACAGGGCTGAACTCCAATCATACAGATGTCTTTCAGGATGCCTCAATAACACAGGGCTGAACTCCAATCATATAGATGTCTTTCTGGATGCCTCAATAACACAGGGCTGAACTCCAATCATATAGATGTCTTTCAGGATGCCTCATTAATACAGGGCTGAACTCCAATCATACAGATGTCTTTCAGGATGTCTCAATAATACAGGGCTGAACTCCAATCATACAGATGTCTTTCAGGGCGCCTCAATAACACAGGGCTGAACTCCAATCATATAGATGTCTTTCAGTACGCCTCAATAACACAGGGCTGAACTCCAATCATATAGATGTCTTTCTGGATGCCTCAATAATACAGGGCTGAACTCCAATCATATAGATGTCTTTCAGGGCGCCTCAATAACACAGGGCTGAACTCCAATCATATAGATGTCTTTCAGGGCGCCTCAATAACACAGGGCTGAACTCCAATCATATGGATGTCTTTCAGGATGCCTCAATAACACAGGGCTGAACTCCAATCATATAGATGTCTTTCAGGGCGCCTCAATAATATAGGGCTGAACTCCAATCATATAGATGTCTTTCAGGGCGCCTCAATAATACAGGGCTGAACTCCAATCATATAGATGTCTTTCAGGGTGCCTCAATAATACAGGGCTGAACTCCAATCATATAGATGTCTTTCAGGATGCCTCAATAACACAGGGCTGAACTCCAATCATATAGATGTCTTTCAGGATGCCTCAATAACACAGGGCTGAACTCCAATCATATAGATGTCTTTCTGGATGCCTCAATAATACAGGGCTGAACTCCAATCATATAGATGTCTTTCAGGGCGCCTCAATAATATAGGGCTGAACTCCAATCATATAGATGTCTTTCAGGGCGCCTCAATAATACAGGGCTGAACTCCAATCATATAGATGTCTTTCAGGATGCCTCAATAACACAGGGCTGAACTCCAATCATATAGATGTCTTTCAGGATGCCTCAATAACACAGGGCTGAACTCCAATCATATAGATGTCTTTCAGGATGCCTCAATAACACAGGGCTGAACTCCAATCATATAGATGTCTTTCTGGATGCCTCAATAACACAGGGCTGAACTCCAATCATATAGATGTCTTTCTGGATGCCTCAATAATACAGGGCTGAACTCCAATCATATAGATGTCTTTCAGGGCGCCTCAATAATACAGGGCTGAACTCCAATCATATAGATGTCTTTCAGGATGCCTCAATAACACAGGGCTGAACTCCAATCATAAAGATGTCTTTCAGGGTGCCTCAATAACACAGGGCTGAACTCCAATCATATAGATGTCTTTCTGGATGCCTCAATAACACAGGGCTGAACTCCAATCATAGAGATGTCTTTCAGGGCGCCTCAATAATACAGGGCTGAACTCCAATCATATAGATGTCTTTCAGGGCGCCTCAATAATATAGGGCTGAACTCCAATCATATAGATGTCTTTCAGGGCGCCTCAATAATACAGGGCTGAACTCCAATCATATAGATGTCTTTCAGGATGCCTCAATAACACAGGGCTGAACTCCAATCATAGAGATGTCTTTCAGGGCGCCTCAATAACACAGGGCTGAACTCCAATCACACAGATGTCTTTCAGGGCGCCTCAATAACACAGGGCTGAACTCCAATCACACAGATGTCTTTCAGGGCGCCTCAATAACACAGGGCTGAACTCCAATCATAGAGATGTCTTTCAGGGCGCCTCAATAACACAGGGCTGAACTCCAATCACACAGATGTCTTTCAGGGCGCCTCAATAACACAGGGCTGAACTCCAATCATACAGATGTCTTTCAGGGCACCTCAATAACACAGGGCTGAACTCCAATCATAGAGATGTCTTTCAGGATGCCTCAATAACACAGGGCTGAACTCCAATCATATAGATGTCTTTCAGGGCGCCTCAATAACACAGGGCTGAACTCCAATCACACAGATGTCTTTCAGGGCGCCTCAATAACACAGGGCTGAACTCCAATCATAGAGATGTCTTTCAGGGCGCCTCAATAACACAGGGCTGAACTCCAATCACACAGATGTCTTTCAGGGCGCCTCAATAACACAGGGCTGAACTCCAATCATAGAGATGTCTTTCAGGATGCCTCAATAATACAGGGCTGAACTCCAATCATACAGATGTCTTTCAGGACGCCTCAATAACACAGGGCTGAACTCCAATCACACAGATGTCTTTCAGGGCGCCTCAATAACACAGGGCTGAACTCCAATCATAGAGATGTCTTTCAGGGCGCCTCAATAACACAGGGCTGAACTCCAATCACACAGATGTCTTTCAGGGCGCCTCAATAACACAGGGCTGAACTCCAATCACACAGATGTCTTTCAGGGCGCCTCAATAACACAGGGCTGAACTCCAATCATAGAGATGTCTTTCAGGGCGCCTCAATAACACAGGGCTGAACTCCAATCACACAGATGTCTTTCAGGGCGCCTCAATAACACAGGGCTGAACTCCAATCATACAGATGTCTTTCAGGGCACCTCAATAACACAGGGCTGAACTCCAATCATAGAGATGTCTTTCAGGATGCCTCAATAACACAGGGCTGAACTCCAATCATACAGATGTCTTTCTGGATGCCTCAATAACACAGGGCTGAACTCCAATCATACAGATGTCTTTCTTGATGCCTCAATAATACAGGGCTAAACTCCAATCATATAGATGTCTTTCAGGATGCCTCAATAACACAGGGCTGAACTCCAATCATACAGATGTCTTTCTGGATGCCTCAATAATACAGGGCTGAACTCCAATCATATAGATGTCTTTCAGGATGCCTCAATAACACAGGGCTGAACTCCAATCATACAGATGTCTTTCAGGACGCCTCAATAACACAGGGCTGAACTCCAATTATACAGATGTCTTTCAGGATGCCTCAATAACACAGGGCTGAACTCCAATCATATAGATGTCTTTCTGGATGCCTCAATAACACAGGGCTGAACTCCAATCATATAGATGTCTTTCAGGATGCCTCATTAATACAGGGCTGAACTCCAATCATACAGATGTCTTTCAGGATGCCTCAATAATACAGGGCTGAACTCCAATCATACAGATGTCTTTCAGGGCGCCTCAATAACACAGGGCTGAACTCCAATCATATAGATGTCTTTCAGTACGCCTCAATAACACAGGGCTGAACTCCAATCATATAGATGTCTTTCTGGATGCCTCAATAATACAGGGCTGAACTCCAATCATACAGATGTCTTTCAGGGCGCCTCAATAACACAGGGCTGAACTCCAATCATACAGATGTCTTTCAGGGCGCCTCAATAACACAGGGCTGAACTCCAATCATATAGATGTCTTTCAGGGCGCCTCAATAATACAGGGCTGAACTCCAATCATATAGATGTCTTTCTGGATGCCTCAATAATACAGGGCTGAACTCCAATCATATAGATGTCTTTCAGGATGCCTCAATAACACAGGGCTGAACTCCAATCATATAGATGTCTTTCAGGATGCCTCAATAACACAGGGCTGAACTCCAATCATATAGATGTCTTTCTGGATGCCTCAATAACACAGGGCTGAACTCCAATCATATAGATGTCTTTCAGGATGCCTCAATAATACAGGGCTGAACTCCAATCATACAGATGTCTTTCAGGATGCCTCAATAATACAGGGCTGAACTCCAATCATATAGATGTCTTTCAGGGCGCCTCAATAACACAGGGCTGAACTCCAATCATATAGATGTCTTTCAGGATGCCTCAATAACACAGGGCTGAACTCCAATCATATAGATGTCTTTCTGGATGCCTCAATAACACAGGGCTGAACTCCAATCATATAGATGTCTTTCTGGATGCCTCAATAATACAGGGCTGAACTCCAATCATACAGATGTCTTTCAGGGCGCCTCAATAACACAGGGCTGAACTCCAATCATATAGATGTCTTTCAGTACGCCTCAATAACACAGGGCTGAACTCCAATCATATACATGTCTTTCTGGATGCCTCAATAATACAGGGCTGAACTCCAATCATATAGATGTCTTTCAGGGCGCCTCAATAATATAGGGCTGAACTCCAATCATATAGATGTCTTTCAGGGCGCCTCAATAATACAGGGCTGAACTCCAATCATATAGATGTCTTTCAGGATGCCTCAATAACACAGGGCTGAACTCCAATCATATAGATGTCTTTCAGGATGCCTCAATAACACAGGGCTGAACTCCAATCATATAGATGTCTTTCAGGATGCCTCAATAACACAGGGCTGAACTCCAATCATATAGATGTCTTTCTGGATGCCTCAATAACACAGGGCTGAACTCCAATCATATAGATGTCTTTCTGGATGCCTCAATAATACAGGGCTGAACTCCAATCATATAGATGTCTTTCAGGGCGCCTCAATAATACAGGGCTGAACTCCAATCATATAGATGTCTTTCAGGATGCCTCAATAACACAGGGCTGAACTCCAATCATATAGATGTCTTTCAGGGTGCCTCAATAACACAGGGCTGAACTCCAATCATATAGATGTCTTTCTGGATGCCTCAATAATACAGGGCTGAACTCCAATCACATAGATGTCTTTCAGGGTGCCTCAATAACACAGGGCTGAACTCCAATCATATAGATGTCTTTCAGGATGCCTCAATAATACAGGGCTGAACTCCAATCATATAGATGTCTTTCTGGATGCCTCAATAATACAGGGCTGAACTCCAATCACATAGATGTCTTTCAGGGCGCCTCAATAACACAGGGCTGAACTCCAATCATACAGATGTCTTTCAGGGCGCCTCAATAACACAGGGCTGAACTCCAATCACACAGATGTCTTTCAGGGCGCCTCAATAACACAGGGCTGAACTCCAATCATAGAGATGTCTTTCAGGGCGCCTCAATAACACAGGGCTGAACTCCAATCACACAGATGTCTTTCTTGATGCCTCAATAATACAGGGCTAAACTCCAATCATATAGATGTCTTTCAGGATGCCTCAATAACACAGGGCTGAACTCCAATCATACAGATGTCTTTCTGGATGCCTCAATAATACAGGGCTGAACTCCAATCATATAGATGTCTTTCAGGATGCCTCAATAACACAGGGCTGAACTCCAATCATATAGATGTCTTTCAGGATGCCTCAATAACACAGGGCTGAACTCCAATCATATAGATGTCTTTCAGGATGCCTCAATAACACAGGGCTGAACTCCAATCATATAGATGTCTTTCAGGATGCCTCAATAACACAGGGCTGAACTCCAATCATATAGATGTCTTTCTGGATGCCTCAATAACACAGGGCTGAACTCCAATCATATAGATGTCTTTCTGGATGCCTCAATAATACAGGGCTGAACTCCAATCATATAGATGTCTTTCAGGGCGCCTCAATAATACAGGGCTGAACTCCAATCATATAGATGTCTTTCAGGATGCCTCAATAACACAGGGCTGAACTCCAATCATATAGATGTCTTTCAGGGTGCCTCAATAATACAGGGCTGAACTCCAATCATATAGATGTCTTTCTGGATGCCTCAATAATACAGGGCTGAACTCCAATCACATAGATGTCTTTCAGGGCGCCTCAATAACACAGGGCTGAACTCCAATCATATAGATGTCTTTCAGGATGCCTCAATAATACAGGGCTGAACTCCAATCATATAGATGTCTTTCTGGATGCCTCAATAATACAGGGCTGAACTCCAATCACATAGATGTCTTTCAGGGCGCCTCAATAACACAGGGCTGAACTCCAATCATATAGATGTCTTTCAGGACGCCTCAATAATACAGGGCTGAACTCCAATCATATAGATGTCTTTCTGGATGCCTCAATAACACAGGGCTGAACTCCAATCATATAGATGTCTTTCAGGACGCCTCAATAACACAGGGCTGAACTCCAATCACACAGATGTCTTTCAGGATGCCTCATTAATACAGGGCTGAACTCCAATCATACAGATGTCTTTCAGGATGCCTCAATAATACAGGGCTGAACTCCAATCATACAGATGTCTTTCAGGGCGCCTCAATAACACAGGGCTGAACTCCAATCATATAGATGTCTTTCAGTACGCCTCAATAACACAGGGCTGAACTCCAATCATATAGATGTCTTTCTGGATGCCTCAATAATACAGGGCTGAACTCCAATCATATAGATGTCTTTCAGGGCGCCTCAATAACACAGGGCTGAACTCCAATCATATAGATGTCTTTCAGGGCGCCTCAATAACACAGGGCTGAACTCCAATCATATGGATGTCTTTCAGGATGCCTCAATAACACAGGGCTGAACTCCAATCATATAGATGTCTTTCAGGGCGCCTCAATAACACAGGGCTGAACTCCAATCATATAGATGTCTTTCAGGGCGCCTCAATAATACAGGGCTGAACTCCAATCATATAGATGTCTTTCAGGGTGCCTCAATAATACAGGGCTGAACTCCAATCATATAGATGTCTTTCAGGATGCCTCAATAACACAGGGCTGAACTCCAATCATATAGATGTCTTTCAGGATGCCTCAATAACACAGGGCTGAACTCCAATCATATAGATGTCTTTCTGGATGCCTCAATAACACAGGGCTGAACTCCAATCATATAGATGTCTTTCAGGATGCCTCAATAATACAGGGCTGAACTCCAATCATACAGATGTCTTTCAGGATGCCTCAATAATACAGGGCTGAACTCCAATCATATAGATGTCTTTCAGGGCGCCTCAATAACACAGGGCTGAACTCCAATCATATAGATGTCTTTCAGGATGCCTCAATAACACAGGGCTGAACTCCAATCATATAGATGTCTTTCTGGATGCCTCAATAACACAGGGCTGAACTCCAATCATATAGATGTCTTTCAGGATGCCTCAATAATACAGGGCTGAACTCCAATCATACAGATGTCTTTCAGGATGCCTCAATAATACAGGGCTGAACTCCAATCATACAGATGTCTTTCAGGGCGCCTCAATAACACAGGGCTGAACTCCAATCATATAGATGTCTTTCAGTACGCCTCAATAACACAGGGCTGAACTCCAATCATATAGATGTCTTTCTGGATGCCTCAATAATACAGGGCTGAACTCCAATCATATAGATGTCTTTCAGGGCGCCTCAATAATATAGGGCTGAACTCCAATCATATAGATGTCTTTCAGGGCGCCTGAATAATACAGGGCTGAACTCCAATCATATAGATGTCTTTCAGGATGCCTCAATAACACAGGGCTGAACTCCAATCATATAGATGTCTTTCAGGATGCCTCAATAACACAGGGCTGAACTCCAATCATATAGATGTCTTTCAGGATGCCTCAATAACACAGGGCTGAACTCCAATCATATAGATGTCTTTCTGGATGCCTCAATAACACAGGGCTGAACTCCAATCATATAGATGTCTTTCTGGATGCCTCAATAATACAGGGCTGAACTCCAATCATATAGATGTCTTTCAGGGCGCCTCAATAATACAGGGCTGAACTCCAATCATATAGATGTCTTTCAGGATGCCTCAATAACACAGGGCTGAACTCCAATCATATAGATGTCTTTCAGGGTGCCTCAATAATACAGGGCTGAACTCCAATCATATAGATGTCTTTCTGGATGCCTCAATAATACAGGGCTGAACTCCAATCACATAGATGTCTTTCAGGGCGCCTCAATAACACAGGGCTGAACTCCAATCATATAGATGTCTTTCAGGATGCCTCAATAATACAGGGCTGAACTCCAATCATATAGATGTCTTTCTGGATGCCTCAATAATACAGGGCTGAACTCCAATCACATAGATGTCTTTCAGGGCGCCTCAATAACACAGGGCTGAACTCCAATCATATAGATGTCTTTCAGGACGCCTCAATAATACAGGGCTGAACTCCAATCATATAGATGTCTTTCTGGATGCCTCAATAACACAGGGCTGAACTCCAATCATATAGATGTCTTTCAGGACGCCTCAATAACACAGGGCTGAACTCCAATCACACAGATGTCTTTCAGGATGCCTCAATAATACAGGGCTGAACTCCAATCATATAGATGTCTTTCTGGATGCCTCAATAATACAGGGCTGAACTCCAATCATATAGATGTCTTTCAGGATGCCTCAATAATACAGGGCTGAACTCCAATCATATAGATGTCTTTCAGGACGCCTCAATAATACAGGGCTGAACTCCAATCATACAGATGTCTTTCTGGATGCCTCAATAATACAGGGCTGAACTCCAATCATATAGATGTCTTTCAGGGCACCTCAATAATACAGGGCTGAACTCCAATCACATAGATGTCTTTCTGGATGCCTCAATAATACAGGGCTGAACTCCAATCAATTTCGGGGTGCCTCAATAACACAGGGCTGAACTCCAATCATATAGATGTCTTTCTGGATGCCTCAATAATACAGGGCTGAACTCCAATCATATAGATGTCTTTCTGGATGCCTCAATAATACAGGGCTGAACTTCAATCAATTTCGGGGTGCCTCAATAATACAGGGCTGAACTCCAATCATACAGATGTCTTTCTGGATGCCTCAATAATACAGGGCTGAACTCCAACCAAACTTCAATGAAGTCTGATTTAATCCATCAATACCCCGGCACTTGGGGCCGTCATGCACACACGGCTGTGCAGCCACAGACATGTGTAGCATCTTGATGGAAATATATAACTCAGTGTGTGCAGCACAAGTCCAACAGCCCAGGATCGAGTGGGTTGTTTCCACAAGTGATTCAGCAGTGTTCAGCTTGACTCGCATTATTGACTTTTCCTCATGCCATGGAATTCGAGTAGACTCAGGGGAGGAGGGGGGGGGGGGACCTCAACGCCAAGCAAACTTTAAGCGCTGCTGAGGTTACTCAATGCCACTCCGACCTGAAGGCAGGGCGTGGTTGTTCCACACTTTGCCTGGCGACATGGAGTGGTTGGATCAATTCAATTCAATTCACTTAACGGCTTACAGCTCCAGCCCGTCTGCTGTGGATCCCTTCCGTTGGCTGGCGCCGAGTCCAGACCTGTGCTCAATATGGTGTTGGTGTTGTTTTGTTCCTGTGTCCAGACCTGTGCTCAATTCAGTGTTGGTGTTGTTTTGTCCCTGTGTCCAGACCTGTGCTCAATTCAGTGTTGGTGTTGTTTTGTTCCTGTGTCCAGACCTGTGCTCAATATGGTGTTGGTGTTGTTTTGTTCCTGTGTCCAGACCTGTGCTCAATTCAGTGTTGGTGTTGTTTTGTCCCTGTGTTCAGACCTGTGCTCAATTCAGTGTTGGTGTTGTTTTGTCCCTGTGTCCAGACCTGTGCTCAATTCAGTGTTGGTGTTGTTTTGTTCCTGTGTCCAGACCTGTGCTCAATTCAGTGTTGGTGTTGTTTTGTCCCTGTGTCCAGACCTGTGCTCAATATGGTGTTGGTGTTGTTTTGTTCCTGAGTCCAGACCTGTGCTCAATATGGTGTTGGTGTTGTTTTGTCCCTGTGTCCAGACCTGTGCTCAATTCAGTGTTGGTGTTGTTTTGTCCCTGTGTCCAGACCTGTGCTCAATATGGTGTTGGTGTTGTTTTGTTCCTGAGTCCAGACCTGTGCTCAATATGGTGTTGGTGTTGTTTTGTTCCTGTGTCCAGACCTGTGCTCAATATGGTGTTGGTGTTGTTTTGTCCCTGTGTCCAGACCTGTGCTCAATATGGTGTTGGTGTTGTTTTGTTCCTGTGTCCAGACCTGTGCTCAATTCAGTGTTGGTGTTGTTTTGTCCCTGTGTCCAGACCTGTGCTCAATTCAGTGTTGGTGTTGTTTTGTCCCTGTGTCCAGACCTGTGCTCAATTCAGTGTTGGTGTTGTTTTGTTCCTGTCTGTGAATTTCGGAAGTGCAGCATCATTAACCTGTGTGGCGAGTAGACACGGAGGTGATGGACAGATAATGAGAGAACACCACCACCTCACTGTCGTGGTCTGTGTGTGAGAGCTACATGTCTCTCCCCTGCACTCAACTGCACAGTGTGTCTTTGTTTAAGGGACTTTCCACCAAGGTTCTACATACACGTTTCCCGCGGTTCTGATGAGCGGCTCTGTCCTCCAATTACAAAGTGGATTTCAGGGATGGTGGATTCGAACAGCTCAACTATGTCAACACTCTCATGAACATTACACAAATGCAAAACACAAACACACGCACACGCACGCACGCACACACAAACACACACACACACACACACACACACACACACAGAGTGAAAGAGAATATGGGAATAGTGTCCCACTCATAGATCCAGCACAGTTGTCAGTGGAGTGTCGACACCAACACTAGTTCTCTCATTCAGTCTGACACCTCTATCCCCTACAGCTCCAAAAGATGGTGATTACCATTTGGCGGATGGCCGGATGGCCTGTCGTCATTGTATGGACTGAGGTGGCGGGGTGGCGGTGCCACGTGGGGGGTGGGGGTTGGCCACTTGGCCAGTGTGCAAATGCCTGAGGGGAAGGTGGGTGTTTGGAGCGGGAGGGGGTGAAGGTTAGGTGTGGCTGGGGGGGGGGGGGGGGGGTGGCCACTTGGCCAGTGTGCAAATGCCTGAGGGGAAGGTGGGTGTTTGGAGCGGGAGGGGGGGAAGGTTAGGTGTGGAGGTGTGGGGGGGGGGGGGGGTTGGCCACTTGGCCAGTGTGCAAATGCCTGAGGGGAAGGTGGGTGTTTGGAGCGGGAGGGGGGGAAGGTTAGGTGTGGAGGTGGGGGGGGTGGCCACTTGGCCAGTGTGCAAATGCCTGAGGGGAAGGTGGGTGTTTGGAGCGGGAGGGGGTGAAGGTTAGGTGTGGAGGTGGGGGGGGGGGGGGTGGCCACTTGGCCAGTGTGCAAATGCCTGAGGGGAAGGTGGGTGTTTGGAGCGGGAGGGGGTGAAGGTTAGGTGTGGAGGTGGGGGGGGGGGGGGGGTGGCCACTTGGCCAGTGTGCAAATGCCTGAGGGGAAGGTGGGTGTTTGGCGCGGGAGGGGGTGAAGGTTAGGTGTGGAGGTGGGGAGGGGGGGGTGGCCACTTGGCCAGTGTGCAAATGCCTGAGGGGAAGGTGGGTGTTTGGAGCGGGAGGGGGTGAAGGTTAGGTGTGGAGGTTGGGGGGGGGAGGGAGGAAGGGGGTGGCCGTGAGAAAAAAAATTCCTTCAACTTCACAAGCGCCACGTGCCACAGCAAGCATTTTACAAAGATTGTTTTCCCCTTCTTCAACATCTTTCAGTTTCTGTTTGTTTCTCGTTCTCCGCCTCTTCCCCAACCCCCATGCCTTTTGTCACTGTCTCTACCTCCCTCTCTCAAACACCTGCACTTTGAAACACAGACAGACAGAGAGAGACAGAGACAGAGAGAACACGAGTAATCTCCACTTCCTATGCACCTCTTCATTCTTTACTGCGGATCCATTTTCTCATGGTTGTAGCATTTTAAAACCAAGCCAACGTGCTAACACACACATACACACCATGACCAAAGACACAATGCCTAGTGTTGTAAAAAATGATCTAATTGTCGGAATGTTCGTTAACTCCGCCACTATACGGAATTACTTTCTTTTCAGTTACATAAAGTTGTGGGAGATTATTTTCGTCAGTTTTTACATTAAAAAAACAACAACAACAACAACAACAAAAAAACAAAAAACAAACAAACAAGAAGCAAACAGAGAGCAAGAGAGTGAGAGGGAGGTGGGGAGGAGA
>NC_134891.1:12485568-12488068 GCF_041734735.1 Babylonia areolata | reverse complement strand
AAAGGCCTGTTATTAATACAGCCAGCTCGTCTGTAGGCCGCCGAATCACAATGCGCTGCCACAAAGCCCTGTGGCCTCTCTCATCAACATTCAGGGCGTACTTAGGAGGCCCCAACTTTCCATTAGCTTTCCTTTTACATGCTTCAGGCAGACATGGCAGTAGGCCCGGGTGTAGACTATGTATACGTATATATCCATTGCTTGATACATCAACATCATCACTGTCATGTAGCGCCTAGCATCGGTCACAGACCGCACCAAATAATATGATATTAAATATAACTATCCAACATACTGAGGAGTATTGTTTACAGAATCTTATTATTTCGAACTTTCCCTCTGGGAACTGCCTTCCTGTGGCAATAATATACACTAAAACAATAAATTGTGTCACGTCTGTTTTCAGAGGATTCGGCAAGTTGTGAAAAAAAAAGGGGGGGGGGGAATTTTCTTTAAGCGTCATTCTCGTTATGACGTCACAATGACTGCCCGAGGTTCATTTCCATAGACCAAACTGAGTAACTGGTTGGGCTACCTTGGTAAATGAATGAAAGTAAAAAATACATAATAAAATATGAACGAATGATTAAGTGAATGGTTGGTTTAAAGAAAAAATGAAAAGAGAGCCCTGACAAAAAAAAAAAAGCAAAATAACAGCACCACCCAACACACACACACACACACACACACACACACACACACAGAGAGAGAGAGAGAGAGAGAGAGAGAGAGGGAGCGACACAGATGAAGACAGACAGGCAGGCAGACCTGCAACGCAGATGGACCAGCAAAAACCACCAAAGGTCAAGAACGTGACATTCACGTGGTGAATAAGGCTGGGTGAACATCACCACAACTCTTTCCAACGATTACAGTGGAATTTATACCATTGAAAACAACACCTCTCCATCTTTCTCTCCTCTCTTTCTTTCCGTTAGTGAGAATGGAAATAGCTCACAAAGCCAAAGCCGTGATGCGCGAGTCTTTAGAACTGAAACCACGATATTGAAGTGGCCCCAACTCATTGGGCAGAATTAACACGTTCTTTCCCTGACCCGGTCACTTTAGCACTGACCATCGAATTGTGATATTAGTGTGTGTGCACTGACCTAGAAGTGTCTGGGGGTCATGCTCTCCGCTAACAGTCTGTTCTGACTCACTGTGTTCAGCCTGCCGAATGGTCAGCACTGCTGTGGCTTGTGGGTGAAGAACGAGAGACAGAGAGAGACAGAGAGAGAAGGAAAGAGAGAGACAGACAGACAGAGAGACAGAGACAGACAGAGAGACAGCAACAGAGACAGAGAGACAGAGACAGACAGAGACAGACAGAGAGACAGAGACAGACAAAGACAGACAGAGACAGAGAGACAGAGAGACAGAAAGAGACAGACAGAGACAGAGAGTGAGACAGGGATCGAGACAGAGACACACTGGGAGAGAGATAGAGAGAGACAGAGAGAGAGAGAGAGAGAGATAGAGAGGGAGAGAGAGAGACAGAGACAGAGAGACAGAGAACTCCAAGCAAACTTGGCTGCTGAAACTGTGCACGGTAGGTGTTGAAAAAGGGTTGAAAACTAGAGGAGTGGAGGGGGAGGAGCGGGGAGGTGGGGGAAGGGGAGGTGAGTTGACTTTGGTGATCATGAAACAACCACCAGGCGTTGACACCTTGTGTGTGGTTAGGATATCATTACCACACCGTTACTTACTTAACACACGTACGTATAAGAGTGCGCGAGCACGGCACACACACGCGCGCTGGCACCTAAGTATATGTGCACGGATACACACACACGCGCTCACACATAATGTAATGTAATGCCCACTGCTTTCCGAAAAGAATGTAGATTCACCACAAAAGAAATATATATGGATTATGATGGAGCTGTGAAGCCTGTTGTAAGTTTTACATAGAAACAGTTTATCTTGGTGTGTGTGTTTGTGTGTGTGCGCGCGCCTCTGTGTGTGTGTGTGTGTGTGTGTGTGTGTGTGTGTGTGTGTGTGTGTTCCGAAACCAACTTTCATCAGAACCTGTAATGAAATAGGAAGTCGAAGAAAGATGTGGTGTGTGGAGGTGAGGCCTAGAAGGCCGCCTTGCCTGCATGATGTTAATACCGTCATTTCCCGATAACTGCTCTCCAAACTGCTTGGCCCACAGACCTTTGCCCTGAGCGGCACGGAAGTGCTGGGTGAATGGCGGACATCCCGCTGTGAGTCACTCTCATCTGCCCTGGTAGAAAATGCCCATCAAAGGGACTTTCTTTTCAACAAAACTGATTACCGCATAAAAACCGACATTCTCATGCTAGGAGTAAAAGGAACTGGGCATATAATCTATCCAAAACTAAATAAATAAGGACAGTGTTTGGCACAGTCAATGAGCTGGAAACATTCACACTGTTTATCACTGCTTTTTCGTCACATACTGATCACCCGTGACTGACAGGTGTCTGTCCTTCACTATCAAACTGGCTTTCTCTGCATGAGTTTGCCCAGGGACAAA
>NC_134891.1:12468068-12475568 GCF_041734735.1 Babylonia areolata | reverse complement strand
CTCTCCCCCCCCCCCTTTATCTCTTCCCTCCCCCCCTCTCTCTCCATCCCCCCGCTTTCTCTCTTTCCTTTCACCCCTCTCCCTCCAGCCCCCCCCTTTCTCTCTTCCCTTTCCCTCCCCCCTCTCCCTCCCCCCGCTTTCTCTCTTCCCCTTCACCCCTCTCCCCCCCACTTATCTCTTCCCTCCCCCCCCCCCCTTCTCTCTTCCCTTTCCCCCTTCTCTCTCCCCCCCCCCTTTATCTCTTCCCTCCCCCCCCTCTCTCTCCCTCCCCCCGCTTTCTCTCTTTCCCTCCCCCCTCTCCCTCCATCCCCCCCTTTTCCTCTCTCTTCTTTCACCCCTCTCTCTCCATCCCCCCGCTGTCCTCTCTTTCCCTCCCCCCCTCTCCCTCCATCCCCCCCTTTCTCTCTTCCCTTTCCCTCCTCTCTCTCCATCCCCCCCTTTCTCTCTTCCCTTTCCCTCTCTCTCTCCTCCATCCCCCCCTTTCTCTCTTCCCTTTCCCTCCTCTCTCTCCATCCCCCCTTTCTCTCTTCCCTTTCCCTCCTTTCCCTCCTCTCCCTCCATCCCCCCCTTTCTCTCTTCTCTTTCCCTCCTCTCCACCACCACCCCCGGCCAATGCCTCTCCCATTCCCCCCCCTCTCAATAGGTCCTGGTAACTCATCCCCCCCTTGTCCTCACTTATTTCAATAATCAACACCGCTCTCACCCATACGTTAACATCCGCGACTCGGTTCTCTCTCAGAGCGTTTCGCCCGCCTCCCGCGCACACACCCCCCACACCCCCTTTCCTTCCCCCCCCTTCTCCTACATCCTATCCCCTCACCTGTTTGGTTATCTTTTTCCTCTTCTACCCCCAACACTGGAATGATTCGATTTCCCCCCCTTCACTCTTTCTTCCAACTCCCTTTTTTTGTCTTGTTGTTCCTTTTCTCCTACTGCTGCTTTTTCCCTTGCCATCCTCTCTCTCCTTCCACCCCCGTTTCCTCTCTCCTTCCTTTCTACTCCGTCACTGTCGTGCATCCTTCATTGCCGACGCCCGATCTCGCTTTCTGGGCTTTCACTCCCACTTTCACCGGAACCTCCTAAAAACGGCCCCGCTGACAATGCACTCTGTTTGGGATTGCTCTTTGATGCATCCCCCCTCTGTATTCTTTATTACTTTGCCACTATCCTCTCTCTATCCCCCCCTTTGTACTTCTCTATCTTTTCCACCCCTTCTCTCACATCCCCCACACACCCCCACACCACACACTCCCTCCTACATACCACTTTCCTGTTTCTCCTATCCTACACTCCTACCACCTTCATAACCCCACTAACTCACGCACACCACACCCCTTTTACTCTTGATTCCCTTTAACCCTTCCCTCCAAAAATCCCCACATTTTAACTTATTGCTAATCGTTTTGAGACGATTTAATCAATCATACGGCAGTTATCAGAGCCTTGTTCCTCTTCGTTGCTCCTGTTCCCGCTTACCTACAGGTCTCCAATCCCGACCCCTTCTGATATTCTTTTCAGAAGATACTTCCAATCCGTGCTGCTGTGTCACTTCCCTTTGCCTTTCGCTCGCATAATCCAATGCCCCACACTTCTCTCTTCTCTTTCTACCCCCTCTCTCTCCATCCCCCCCTTTCTCTCTTCCGTTTCCCTCCTCTCTCTCCATCCCCCCCTTTCTCTCTTCCCTTTCACCCCTCTCTCTCCATCACCCCCTTTCTCTCTTCCCTTTCACCCCTCTCTCTCCATCCCCCCCCTTTCTCTCTTTCCCTTTCCTTCCTCTCTCTCCATCCCCCCCTTTCTCTCTTCCCTTTCCCTCCTCTCTCTCCATCCCCCCCTTTCTCTCTTCCCTTTCACCCCTCTCTCTCCATCACCCCCTTTCTCTCTTCCCTTTCACCCCTCTCTCTCCATCCCCCCCTTTCTCTCTTCCCTTTCCTTCCTCTCTCTCCATCCCCCCCTTTCTCTCTTCCGTTTCCCTCCTCTCTCTCCATCCCCCCCTTTCTCTCTTCCCTTTCCCTCCTCTCTCTCCATCCCCCCCTTTCTCTCTTCCCTTTCCTTCCTCTCTATCCACCCCCCCCTTTCTCTCTTCCCTTTCCTTCCTCTCTCTCCATCCCCCCCCTTTCTCTCTTCCCTTTCCTTCCTCTCTCTCCATCCCCCCCTTTCTCTCTTCCCTTTCACCCCTCTCTTTCCATCCCCCCCTTTCTCTCTTCCCTTCCATCCCCCCCTTTCTCTCTTCCCTTTCACCCCTCTCCCTCCATCCCCCCTTTCTTCCCTTTCACCCCTCTCCCTCCATCCCCCCCTTTCTCTCTTCCTTTCCCCCCCTCTCTCTCCATCCCCCCCTTTCTCTCTTCCCTTCCATCCCCCCTTTCTCTCTTCCCTTTCACCCCTCTCTCTCCATCCCCCCCTTTCTCTCTTCCCTTTCACCCCTCTCCCTCCATCCCCCCTTTCTCTCTTCCCTTTCACCCCTCTCCCTCCATCCCCCCCCTTTCTCTCTTCCCTTTCCCTCCTCTCTCTCCATCACCCCCCTTTCTCTCTTCCTTTCCCCCCCTCTCCCCCCCCTTCATCTCTTCCCTCCCCCCCCTTTCTCTCTTCCCTTTCCCTCCTCTCTCTCCATCCCCCCCCCCCTTTCTCTCTTCCCTTTCCCTCCTCTCCCTCCATCCGCCCCTTTCTCTCTTCCTTTCCCCGCCTCTCCCCCCCCCACCCCCCCACCCCCCCAATGTCTCCCACCCTTTCAACCAGACATGGGAAATCCCGTGATAATGCTGAAACATGAGCTGAAAAAAAGAAAACGGGATAGGCTGAGCTGAGTGTGTTGATCGATTCCACTTTCTGTTCACTGCACCGCCCTATCAACAACAACAACAACAACAACAAAAGTAATGTTCTGGTGATGTAAAAGTCGCTGAATGTTCTCAGATATACATTCACTGTATGCAATCACTGTAGGTAATTTCAAATCACAGTGTCACTCATTCCAATCCCGTGTTCTCCAGTTTCGCGGATTAAAAAAAAAAAAAAAAAAAAAAATTTTAATTAAAAATTGGAAACCGTTCAGTTATGCACTCCCGAACGCTCGTGCACTTGAATCCCAAGTCACTGCACAGTTCACGGTCATCCAGCACCACACACACCACCACCACGCCCCGCCACACACACACTGACAAGAAATAGATAGGTAGGTAGACAGACATAGATAGATAGATAGATAGATAGATAGAGACAGACAGATAGATAGACAGACAGGGAGGAAAGAGCTCAACAAATATTCATTATTATCATTATCATTACAGACAGACAGACAGATAGATAGACATACAGACAAGATACAGATATACCTAGCAATCCCAAAAGTACGTAGATTTGACCTTTAGGAACCCCAAATCCAAAATGTAGGTCAGTAATCACCAAGCGGAATACAGACTTCTTAATTCAGTTTCTCTAAGGTTCCAGCGAGGAAGTCCTGCTGGAACCATTAATTTGACCTGCACAAGAGATTCATTCAATACTGCACTGGATAGTTGTACTGCTTCCAACAGGCGTCCCGACAGGGATTTGAAACTGGAAAACACGGCGAGACGACCACCACACAACTAAAAACTGGAATGACGCGAGCTGTGATGTGATGTGACTGGTCACCGGCACAGCCAGGCACGAACTGACGGTCCAGCAGCTGGCTCGCACACTCAACCGTACCTCTTGGGCAGTGCCCATGGACATAGACAGAGGTTGGTGGACTGTACCCTAAAAATAGGTGGACAGCGCATTCCTTCTTGATCCCCTTTGCTAACTGAAGCCAGCGGAAGTGTTCAATCAGCCATTTTGCTACTCGTGTCAGTACAGTGCGAAGCGGTAACTTCGTATATGTAGCCAAACGCTCAGCTGGCTACGATGACTGCTTCACGGCAAGCTTTCACTTGCTCGCGGCGTTAGTTAAGCTGACATTCCTGTGTGTGCCTCTACAGCAAGTTTGCGCTACGTGTCACTGCACTGTTTTCCTGTAATAACTTTGGTAAATAAACCACTGGCAGATATCAATCAAGACACAACATGGCATGTCGTGTGGGCAAGCATAATACCAATTCATCGAAAGGTACACGTACGGTTACAGTTCAGAAACTACCACCAGTTTGCAGATGACTTCTAAGCGGACTAACAGCCAGATACGAGTGTCAATATGGCGTCCAGTTGGCTTCAGCTTTCCTGGCTAATGAGCTATCCATCTATTTTTAGAACAGAGGCCACAACTCCATCAAACTTCACCTTTGAGGTGAGTATCGTTTATCAGTCAATGACACGTAACGCGTCACTGTCGGTGCCTGAGGGCAGCCCATGGGGTCTAGCAGAAAGGATCACAGACATCGCTGCTGCCAGCCACTGCCTGCCCGTCTGCCTCACCCACCGTCACGTGTGAAGGTTCCACTTCGATCGTTGTGCAAAGAATGTGTGTGTGATATTATGATGATCATCATCATAAACATAACATGACCACTCGAAGAAACTGATCGACGATGTTAGGATTGGACTGGACACATTCATCATTCATTCATTTCGTGCAATGATTTTCGCTGAATAAACCATCATAAATCTCTCTCTCTGTGTCTCTCTCAGAACCACACACGTGCGCTCAAATAATTTCCCAGACCGACCAAACGATGACTAACCTGGAGCTACAAAAGGTAGAAAATTAAAATGAAATGAAATAAAATAAAACAAAACAAAATAACAGCATGAAGACAAGTGGGGGTGGGGGGTTGTTCTACCAGGTCCTTTGTCGTCAGGACGGTTATACAGCAACAGTCCTTTACATGGTTGACCAACAGTGGGTAATAGTTTCAAGTGCTGTTTAAGGTCGCAGTAGTACACACGCATGCATGTGTGTGTGTGTGTGTGTGTGTGTGTGTGTGTCTGTGTCTGTGTGTTTCGCTGTCACCACTTGACCACTTCCTGAGGTCCACATCCTTTTGATTGTTAAATTTCAGTATTGAGTCTGATCGCACACACTGCTATGATACGCTACACTGTACACTCCAGTAAACAACACCACACCACATGACACATCCATTACCACAACACGACACATATCACACTACACTACACAGCACTTTACTATACCACATCCAACACCACAACACGACACATCACACTACACTACACAACACTTTACTATACCACATCAAACACCACAACACACGACACAAATCACACTACACTACACAACACTTTACTATACCACATCCAACACCACAACACGACACATATCACACTACACTACACAACACTTTACTATACCACATCCAACACCACAACACGACACATATCACACTACACTACACAACACTTTACTATACCACATCAAATACCACAACACACGACACATATCACACTACACTACACAACACTTTACTAAACCACATCAAACACCACAACACACGACACATATCACACTACACTACACAACACTTTACTTTTCCACATCAAACACCACAACACACGACACATATCACACTACACTACACACTGCACTACATATATATACAATACACTGCACTACAAAACACTGCACATCCAACACCACAACACGACACATATCACACTACACTACACAACACTTTACTATACCACATCCAACACCACAACACACGACACATATCACACTACACTACACAGCGCTTTACTATAGCACATCCAACACCACAACACGACACATATCACACTACACTACACAACACTTTACTATACCACATCCAACACCACAACATGACACATATCACACTACACTACACAACACTTTACTATACCACATCAAACACCACAACACACGACACATATCACACTACACTACACAACACTTTACTAAACCACATCCAACACCACAACACGACACATATCACACTACACAACACTTTACTAAACCACATCAAACACAGCACGACACATCACACTACACTACACAACACTTTACTATACCACATCAAACACCACAACACATCACATATCACACTACACTACACAACACTTTACTATACCACATCAAACACTACAACATGACACATATCACACTACACAACACCACAAACACAGCACGACACATCACACTACACTACACAACACTTTACTAAACCACATCAAACACCACAACACGACACATATCACACTACACTACACAGCACTTTACTATAGCACATCAAACACCACAACACACGACACATATCACACTACACTACACAGCGCTTTACTATAGCACATCAAACACTACAACACGACACATATCACACTACACTACACAGCACTTTACTATACACATCAAACACCACAACACACGACACATATCACACTAAAACTACACACACTACTAAACACATCAAACACTAACACTACAAAACACTACACTAACACACTTTACCATACACATCAAACACTACAACACACACACATATCACACTACACAACAACATTTACTATACCACATCCAACACCACAACACAACACATATCACACTACACAACACTTTACTATACCACATCAACACCACAACACACACACATATCACACTACTACACAACACTTTACTAAACCACATCCAAACACCACAACACACACACATATCACACTACACTACACAACACTTTACTAAACCACATCCCAAAAACCACAACACACGACACCTATCACACTACACTACACATACACTATATATACAATACACACACAAAACTACAAAACACTAGCACAACACTTTACCATACCACATCCAACACCACAACACAACGACACATATCACACTACACTACACAACACTTTACTATACCATATCCAACACCACAACACAACACATATCACACTACACTACACAACACTTTACTATACCACATCAAACACAGCACGACACATATCACACTACACTACACAACACTTTACTATACCACATCAAACACAGCACGACACATCACACTACACTACACAACACTTTACTATACCACATCAAACACAGCACGACACATCACACTACACTACACAACACTTTACTATACCACATCCAACACCACAACACGACACATATCACACTACACTACACAACACTTTACTATACCACATCAAACACAGCACGACACATCACACTACACTACACAACACTTTACTATACCACATCCAACACCACAACACGACACATATCACACTACACTACACAACACTTTACTATACCACATCAAACACCACAACACACGACACATATCACACTACACAACACTTTACTATACCACATCAAACACAGCACGACACATATCACACTACACTACACTACAGCAACCTTAACCCCCATACCTGCATCAACACTGCACGGACTTCACACTCCTCCAACACTTTACTAACTAACACCAACCAAACACCCACAACCCCGACACATATCAAAACACACTAAAAAGCATTGACTATTCACATCCAACAACAGACGACGACACATTATCACACTACACTACACAACACTTTACTATACCACATCAAACA
>NC_134891.1:12453068-12463068 GCF_041734735.1 Babylonia areolata | reverse complement strand
AAAAGGAACAGACACAATGAACACTGACAGCACTGTCAACACAAAGTTATTTCTGGAAGGAAAAACAATTATTCCAGTCAACACTAAGTCAAAACAAACTGGCAGCAATATCATGACTGTTCCTGCAAAAAAAAACCCAACAACAACAACAACAAGGATACATCATTTCAAATGACTCCAATGCCAAAACACACGGCATTCTGCAATGTAAACAGAAGAAAACTGTTATGAATCAAACTGACCTAACTGACAATCTTATCAAAACATACCATACACAGCTCTCGAGAGAAAAAACACTGCAGGCAAAAACCTCCCCACATATTCATTTCAACAAAATGTCAGGTTGACCTGTAAAAAAGAGAAAGCTGAAAAATTGTTGTATGAATAAATATTAGTTTTAAGAAAAAAAGCTCTTTTTTTTTTTCTTCTTCTTTTCTCCCCCCCCCCCCCCCCTCCCCTCTGCCTCCCCTCCACCCTTCAAAAAAAATCTTCCAGTTTTTCCTGTTCTTTTCTTTCATTCTTTCCGAGGAACATTAAGGAAAAGAAAACAACGAGAGAAAAAAAAAAGAACAAAACAGAAAAAGAAAGTTTTTGTTTTGTTTTTGTTTTTGTTTTGTTTTTTGTTTTGTTTTTTGTTAATATCTCAAACAATGATTTCATTTTCCTATCAGCTTCTGTATCTGAAAACACTGCACATAAAAATAAACCATGGAGATCAATTTCTGAATCTGCATCAAAGGCAAAATCTGAAAATATCATAATTAATAAGCAGACATCCACATAAACTGCAAGAAAAAGAGGAAAAACATGCTCACTTTCATTGTATTATCAAGGGTGAATCGATACATGAAGGAGCTGACAAATCAAGATTTCTGTGGAGGAATGAGAAGAAAATCAAATGGAATTGAAGTAGTTTACATGTATGGGGAGAGAGAGAGAGAAACAGAGAGAAAGGGGAAGAGAGAAATAGTAGTAAGCAGAGAGAAAGAAAGGTGCATAGAGTGATAGACAGATAGATACACACGCACACATGCACACACACACACACACACACACACACACAGACAGAGAGAGAGAGAGAGAGAAACAGGGAACAAACTGACAGACTGACAGAGACAAGACAGACAGATGAACAGACCAACAGACACAGACAGACAGATGAACATACTGACCGATACACAAACAGACATTCACTCAGACAGACAGATGGACCAACAGACAGACAGACAAACAGACAGGCAGACAGGTGGACAGACAGACAGACAGACAGACAAACAGACAGACAGAGGGACTGACATGGCAGCAGGCAGGGCCAGGCGGTTCAGCAGGAGTCCCAGACGTTTGGACTTGCCCCCGTCCGCCGCCAGGTCATAGGATTTCCGCCTCACCTGGTCTGCATGCCCCCCCGGCACCGTCAGCCTCCCTGTCACACACACCACACCGCATGACACACACCACACTGCATGACACCACACAGCATGACACGCCACACCGCATGACACACACCACACCGCATGACACACATCACAAAGCATGACATCACTGTCAGCATGGCAATACACAGCATGACACATCACACTGCATGCACCAGAAACCATGACACCACACAGCATGACACATCACAAAGCATGACATCATTGTCAGCATGACATCACTGTCACACACCATAATGCCACCATCAACTTCTCAGTCATCCCCTGCCACACACACCCCCTCCCATCCCAGCCCTCCCTCTGCACGCACGCACACACACACACACACACATTGGTACCACACTATCAGTCTCCCCAAAGTAGGACGCTCCTTGTCAGTGACCCCCCCCCCCCCGCCCCCAACATCCTCACCCCACCCCACAACAGCACCCCACCACCCCACAACAGCACCCCACCACCCCACAACAGCACACCACCCCACAACAGCACACACCCCCACAACAGCACCCCCACCCACAACAGCACCCCACCACCCCACAACAGCACCCCACCACCCCACAACAGCACACCACCCCACAACAGCACACCCCCCCACAACAGCACCCCCACCCACAACAGCACACCACCACCCCACAACAGCACATCACCACCCCACAACAGCACACCCCACCCTACAACAGCACACCACCCACAACAGCACCCCACCACCCCACAACAGCACACCACCCCACAACGGCACAAGCACACACACCCCTCCCCAACAGCAAACCCCCACCCCCACAACAGCACACACCCCACAACAGCACACACCCCCACCCACAACAGCACACACCCCACAACAGCACACACCCCACAACAGCACACACCCCACAACAGCACACCACCCCACAACAGCACACACCCCCACCCACAACAGCACACACCCCACACACACAACAGCACACACCCCACACACACAACAGCACCCCCAACCCCACAACAGCACAAGCACACACATCCCTCCCCAACAGCACACCCCCACCCCCACAACAGCACACCACCCCACAACAGCACACCACCCCACAACAGCACACCACCACCCCACAACAGCACACCACCCCACAACAGCACCCCCCCACACACACAACAGCACACCACCCCACAACAGCACACCACCCCACAACAGCACACCACCACCCCACAACAGCACACACACACACCCACAACAGCACCCCCCCCCCCCCCGCCCCCCCACAACAGCACACCACCACCCCACAACAGCACACCCCCCCAACAACACACCACCACCCCCCAACAGCACACCACCACCCACAACAGCACACCACCACCCCACAACAGCACACCCCACCCCACAACAGCACACACACACACCAACAGCACACACACACACCCCAACAGCACCCCCACACACACACACAACAGCACACCATCGCTGCCAACCACCCTCCATCCCCGCTGTGTCAGGGGGCATGGTCAGTTTGCTGTCATGTTCATGTTCTAATTAGAACACCTTACATTTAGTTTGGTTCAGGTTGTTGTTTTTTTGTTGTTTTTTAATACCCTTAATTGTTGTGTCTTTCATGACAAATAAATAGGATTCTGATTCCGCACACATCAGGGGGCTGACCCTCCTCCCCCCCCCTCCCTCCCTCCCTCCCTCTCTCTTTCTCTCCCTCCCTCTCTCTCTCTCCCCCTCTCTCTCTCTCCAACCCCCCTTTGCCCGGGTCCCCTCCATCCTGACACACAGAGTGACAAAGCATATGATGACAAACGGTGAAAAACCAACACGTACGCTGTCATGCAATGGTGCAACACTATCAGCAGCACAACAGTTCATCATGTTGTTCACTTCACATGTCAGTGCAGGCAAGCATACAATTTTAGAAACACACACACACACACACACACACACAAAATAATCCATATAAGTGAAGAGGGGAGGGAGACAGGTTACCAAAGAGTTCAGCTCACTTGACAGATCCCTATGGAAAGGATGGGTCAGCAAAACTGACAGTGCCAATTGTCCACCCACCCCCACCCCCCCCCCAAATAAAAAACTGTACAAGCAAAGGACAGACACAGTCTGGTAAACACAGGATAGATACACAGGGCAGGTACCATTCCATGATGTGTATTGTGTTAGTAAGTTCTTCACTTTTATATCTTTTCACTATCAAAAGTGTGTGTGAGTATGGGCGTGTGTATGTGTGCAAGCACGCACGCACGTGAGAGAGAGAGATATGGAGAAAGTGTGTATTTGTGCGTGCATGTGTGGGCAGAGTGTGTAAGCGTGTGTGTGTGTTTCTATTTGTGTGTGCATGCGCACGCGTGGGCAAAACGCCAGCCAACTGGACGATTCTGATGACAAGTTATACACAAGCAATTGAACTGACGTGTTGATGACCATAATGGGGTTGACAGTTCATCCACTTTCACTTGGCTATTTATAACAGGACAGACGGGCATCACAGCCGAGTGGTTAAAGCACTGGACTTTCAATCTGAGGGTCCCGGGTTTGAATCTTGGTAACAGCGCCTGGTGGGAAAAGGGTGGAGATTTTTCCGATCTCCCACATCAACAGATGTGCACACCTGCTTGTGCCTGAACCCCCTTCTTGTGTATATGCAAACAGAAGATCAAATACGCCTGTCAAAGATCTTGTAATCAATGTCAGCGTTCGGTGGGTTAGGGGAAACAAGAACATACCCAGCATGCACCCCCATCCCCGAAAATGGGAGTGTGGCTGCCTATATGGCAGGGTAAAAATGGTCATACACATAAAAGCCCACTCATGTACATAGAGTGAACGTGGGAGTTGCAGCCCATGAACGAAGAAGAATGATAACAGAACTGTCAGTGGGGGATAGAGGTGGGGACGGTAGTGAAGAAGATAATGGGAGTCACACACCCCTTCCCACAACCACTGACCCAAATCTTTGTGACAAAGTAAATAAAGGGGGATGGGAGGGGTGGGGAGAAAGGGGGGGTGAGGAGGAGACAGACAACATGATCAACATCATCTTGTTCTTTTCTTCTTTCCTGCTGAGTGCGTATGCACTGACCTTCAGTAAGGCTGTGTGTGTGTGTGTGTGTGTGTGTGTGTGTGCATCAGCACCACAGAAGCAAAAGAGGAAGCATGTGTTTTACGAGGGCCACTGCTGACGCAAGTCAGTCGCTGACGTAGTGGAAGGGCCTTTTTCTTTTCTTTCCTATTGAACCCCTTCTCCACTGTCAACAGCTGGGGACAGTCACAAAACCTCCCTCTCCAAATATACACGCACACACACCCCCGCACACACCACATTTGCAAGCATGCGCGGGAGAGAAGAGACAAAGAGAGAGATGAAGAGACAGACAGACAGAACGACACTGAGAGACAGAGACACAAACAGACAGAAAAAGAGAGAGACAGAAAATGTGTGTGTGTGTGTGTGTGTGTGTGTGTGTGTGTGTGTGTGTGTGTGTGTGTACAAGTTCGAGGTTGAGTAAGAGAGACAGACAGACAGACAGACATACAGAGAGACAGAGACAGATAGACAGACAGAGAGAGACAGAAGGACACAGGAAGGAAGAGAATGATGGGGAGGAGACAGGGAAACGGACACAGACAAAAAGATCGAGACAGAGAAAGGAGCGGTGGCCGTGTGGCCAGACGCCCGGCTAGGACACCACTCTCCACAGGTTCCACTCCCCACAATGAACCAAGACTATGACTCCCTCTCCACAGGTTCCACTCCCCACAATGAACCGGGACTATGACTCCCTCTCCACAGGTTCCACTTCCCACAATGAACCGGGACAATGACTCCCTCTCCACAGGTTCCAGTCCCCCACAATGAACCGGGACTATGACTCCCTCTCCACAGGTTCCAGTCCCCCACAATGAACCGGGACTATGACTCCCTCTCCACAGGTTCCAGTCCCCCACAATGAACCGGGACAATGACTCCCTCTCCACAGGTTCCAGTCTCCCACAATGAACCGGGACTATGACTCCCTCTCCACAGGTTCCACTCCCCACAATGAACCGGGACAATGACTCCCTCTCCACAGGTTCCACTCCCCACAATGAACCGGGACAATGACTCCCTCTCTACAGGTTCCAGTCCCCCACAATGAACCGGGACTATGACTCCCTCTCCACAGGTTCCACTCCCCACAATGAACCGGGACTATGACTCCCTCTCTACAGGTTCCACTCCCCACAATGAACCGGGACTATGACTCCCTCTCCACAGGTTCCACTCCCCACAATGAACCGGGACTATGACTCCCTCTCTACAGGTTCCACTCCCCACAATGAACCGGGACTATGACTCCCTCTCCACAGGTTCCAGTCTCCCACAATGAACCGGGACTATGACTCCCTCTCCACAGGTTCCACTCCCCACAATGAACCGGGACTATGACTCCCTCTCCACAGGTTCCAGTCCCCCACAATGAACCGGGACAATGACTCCCTCTCTACAGGTTCCAGTCCCCCACAATGAACCGGGACTATGACTCCCTCTCTACAGGTTCCAGTCCCCCACAATGAACAGGGACTATGACTCCCTCTCAGACGGGCGCAATAGCCGAGTGGTTAAAGCGTTGGACTGTCAATCTGAGGGTCCCGGGTTCGAATCACGGTGACGGCGCCTGGTGGGTAAAGGGTGGAGATTTTTACGGTCTCCCAAGTCAACATATGTGCAGACCTGCTTGTGCCTGAACCCCCTTCGTGTGTATATGCAAGCAGAAGATCAAATACGCACGTTAAAGATCCTGTAATCCATGTCAGCGTTCGGTGGGTTATGGAAACAAGAACATACCCAGCATGCTCACCCCCGAAAACGGAGTATGGCTGCCTACATGGCGGGGTAAAAACGGTCATACACGTAAAAGCCCACTCGTGTGCATACGAGTGAACGCAAAAGAAAGACTCCCTCTCCACAGTTTCCAGTCCCCCACAATGAAACGGGACTATGACAATGACTCCCTCTCCGCTGCACCGAGTGGCTGCTGTCTGGACGCCAGTCCTTTGGACCAGCAGAGAAACATACTTACGAGAGGCAGAGAGGGAGGTGAGGATACGGGAGATCCTGTGTGCAGCATGCACTTAGCCCGCAAAGAAACACACACACAAACGCGCACGCACACACGCACACACACGCAAACGCGCATGCGCACGCGCGCACACACACACACACACACACTCGCGCGCGCACAAACATACAACGCTCGCGCGAGCAAACAAGCAACACACTCACAAACACACACACACACACACACACACACACACACTTACCGTCCGGCAGACTCTTGCGCGCTGTCCCCGCCTTCCGGGTGGGGCTTGGGGTGCGGGTGGGGGAGGCAAGGGGGGAGGTGCAGGCACTGGTGGGGGTCAGCCCTCCACCACCACCACCACCACCGCCGCCATCACTGCCCGGCACTCTGAGGTGTTGCTGGTGCTGGTACCCGCTGCTGCCCCGCTCGTCTGCAACACACACATCAAGATCTCTTGCTGAGATAATGAAGTATTCTTTATCTGTATCTGTGTACACCCACACAGTGTTGACGAGGGTTCAAGCGTCATGGGCCCCATGCAGTGAATCCAAACATCCCCGAGGCGCAACGAAAGCGTGCTGTGCGCAAGGCCCGAGCAACATCCACGGCCACGACAGCAACCACTCACTTGTGCCCCAATTTTTCCACAGTGTGTACTTCTTTCCCCCCCAGTGAATACTTCTTTTCCCCCAGTGAATACTTCTTTTCCCCCCAGTAAGTACTTCTTTTTCCACAGTGTGTACTTCTTTTCCCCCAGTGAATACTTCTTTTCCCCCAGTGTGTACTTCTTCCACAGTGTGTACTTCTTTTTCCACAGTGAATACTTCTTTTCCCCCAGTGTGTACTTCTTTTCCCCCAGTGAATACTTCTTTTCCCCCAGTGTGTACTTCTTTTCCCCCAGTGAGTACTTCTTTTCCCCCAGTGTGTACTTCTTTTCCCCCAGTGAATACTTCTTTTCCCCAAGTGTGTACTTCTTTTCCCCCAGTGAATACTTCTTTTTCCCCAGTGAATACTTCTTTTCCCCAGTGTGTACTTCTTTTCCCCCAGTGAATACTTCTTTTCCCCCAGTGTGTACTTCTTTTCCCCAAGTGTGTACTTCTTTTCCCCCAGTGAATACTTCTTTTCCCCCAGTGAATACTTCTTTTCCCCAGTGTGTACTTCTTTTCCCCCAGTGAATACTTCTTTTCCCCCAGTGTGTACTTCTTTTCCCCCAGTGAATACTTCTTTTTCAACAGTGTGTACTTCTTTTCCCCCAGTGAATACTTCTTTTCCACCAGTGTGTACTTCTTTTCCCCCAGTGAATACTTCTTTTCCCCCAGTGTGTACTTCTTTTCCCCCAGTGAATACTTCTTTTCCCCCAGTGTGTACTTCTTTTCCCCCAGTGAATACTTCTTTTCCCCCAGTGAATACTTCTTTTTCCCCAGTGTGTACTTCTTTTCCCCCATATGGCCCGGTGTGTACTTCTTTTCCCCCAGTGAATACTTCTTTTTCCCCAGTGTGTACTTCTTTTCCCCATATGGCCCGGTGTGTACTTCTTTTCCCCCAGTGAATACTTCTTTTCCCCCAGTGAATACTTCTTTTCCCCCAGTGAGTACTTCTTTTTCCACAGTGTGTACTTCTTGGGGGGGGGGGGGGGGGGGGGGGGACTTGGAGATGAAAAAAAAAACCAAGAAAAAAACCCCACCAAAACATGTGTTGTGGCGAAAAGAAACGAGTGCCAGCTACAGCTGAGGTCCCGCCACGTCGTCACACAATGACTCTCTGCCTTCTCTCTGCTGTAACCTTTCTGGTCATTGTTCTTTCTTTCGTTCTTCCTCTGTCACTCTGTCCACAGCAACAACCTTCATAGATTTTTCACCATTGATTTTCTGCCGCTGCTGTCGTCTACTGCATCACTGCGGTTTTCAGGTAATGGGGGATGGGGGGGTGGGGTGGGCTTGGATACGGAGAAGTACACACTGTAGAGTTAAGAAAGAACACACACACACAAAACAAAAACGGCGTAACTGCAACAATGTTGCTTTCCATTTAGTATTTATATTTCAGATAAATTCTCACTGCCCGTCGTGACTGTGAGCACAAAGCCAAATGTGTTTTGTATTTTGTGTAATTTATATGAAATATAATGTGAAATTTTCATGCACCCCCCCCCCTCCCCCACCACCACCCTCCCGGTTTCCTGAAATAAACATGTCTTGGCTTGACTTGTTTTCATAATAATATTTATATAGCGCTGAATCTTGTGCAGAGACAAATCTAAGCGCTTTCACACCAGTCATTCACACGCATGCATAACTCTAAAACTGAATAAACTGATGACAAGGAAGAAGCAGGGGAGAGAGGCCATCTTGTGAAGAGGTGTGTTTTAAGGCCAGACTTGAAAGAGCTGAGATCTGATGAAGCGAAAGAGGAAGTTCATTCCAAATGCAAGGTCCAGAGACAGAGAAAGAACGGCGTCCAACTGTGGAGTGTTTGAATCTAGATATACGTGAACAGAGTGGATCCAAAGCCGATCATAGTGAGCGAGATGGAGTGTAGAGGTGCAGGCAGCCACAAAGGTAGGAAGGAGCAGATTTGTGAATACATTTTGTCCAAGTAATTCTCGCAGAGACAAGGACTCGCGGCACTGATAACAAGACAGGGTGTCATCACAACACAGGGAGCAGCAAGTTACCCCACAAGTCATCCCCGATACCCCTGAACGACCTCACAGCCACCTACCTATACAGCTGCGACTGTACGAACATGGGGCAGTGCCTCCCCAGGATGGTCGTGTCACTCAATCTTCGCATTCTATCAATCTTTGTTGCTTGAAGACCAGCCGATCACAAAGGCGCGATCAGGCCTGACAAACTGCATGCACCACTCTTTACTATTTGTTGAATTTTCATCTCCTGGCCTTATTGTTTATTAATTTCAAGTTGAAAAACCACCCAGGCAGCCATGTGTTTGTTCTGTATTGTCCGTGTGTTCTATGTGGCTTGTTCAGGACTAAAGAGGCTATGTCAGTCTTGAATAAAAAGCTAATTTGTGTTTGCACATTTCTTCTGTCACTGCTGCTGTGTGCACATGTCAACTGATCGACATAAGGACAACCTGGAGCCTCCTTTTTATCTCAGAAGAAATGTCTGGATTTCTTCCAATGTGTCTTTTATTTACCTGTGTGCTAGCTGAATCGGTAACGTAAGCAGCATTGACTTGAAGTTGTGTACCTTGTGAATGGACAGAGTTACCGCTCTTTACAATTTGTTAGAGAGAGTTACCACTCTTTACCATTTGTTAGAGAGAGTTACCACTCTTTACAATTTGTTAGAGAGAGTTACCACTCTGTACTATTTGTTAGAGAGAGTTACCACTCTTTACTATTAGAGAGAGTTACCACTCTTTACAGTTACCACTCTGTACTATTTGTTAGAGAGAGTTACCACTCTTTACTATTTGTTAGAGAGAGTTACCACTCTTTACAATTTGTTAGAGAGAGTTACCACTCTTTACTATTTGTTAGAGAGAGTTACCACTCTTTA